>NC_053394.1:439519305-439626805 GCF_905171765.1 Bufo bufo | reverse complement strand
TTTAGAACACGATTGGGTGAATATGTAAGGGGGGGATTTGACCTTTCTGGGGGACAACCCCTCAACCAATCCGGATTGAATGTTACACCTATATAAGTATTGAACTTCACTTGTAAACCACATGTAGCTGAGAAAGACCTGGGTGTCGAGACGTTGCTGTATCCTTTCGGTGTGATTAAACGCTAAGCTTTGATTCAAGAACAAGAGTGCCGTGACTTTTCTGAAGTTTTTTCCCGAGGGCTCCAAGCACTCCGCTCGACACCGTAACCACCACAGGAACAAGGACCAGGAACAGCTCTTACAAGAGCTAGGGGTTATAGCCAGGGGAGTATACAGCGTATAGCAATCCCCCACACATGAGACGAGGCTCTATGGGGAATGTAAAACAGGAACTCTTTAATGGGTTATTTTTTTAAGCCTTTTATGCAGGTCTTCCAGCAAGGGACACTCCCCCTGGGGACCTTGTAGAAGACTGTGACAGTTTATATATTAGCCAATCACATGCATTTACAGTATTGAAACCTTCCCAGCAATTGTACACAAAACCCCCTTCCCTCTGTCTGTAACGCAATCAACAAAATACAATTACCAAACATAATGGGCTAACTTAATCACTCACAGGCAGAAAACACACATTTTTCCCAAAACACAGAAAACACCTCAAAACCCCACATATCCCCATAATTTATACATATATGGATATCTCTGATCTGGGCAAACAACATATCCAAAAATCACCCAGATCCGAGCAGGGGTTCCCGAATTCCATGGAAGTCACATTTGGCCGACCGCAAGCATGGCTTTCCTGCCCACAACAGTTTCATAGATTTAGGCTGTGCGGCCGATCTGTCTTCTCCTTCAAAGTTAGTATATGGGACATAATCCTGAGGCAAGAGGCCCCTCCAAAACCCAGTGGCGAGGTTATTTTTGCCACACATCTCCCCTCCCAGGGAAGACTAACCAGACACCTGACCTCACGCCGGTCGGTACCTGAGTTAGTCTGGCAGCCCACCCACAACCAAATACTGGACCAGTTGAATTCGGTAGCCTGTCTTTGTCCAGTGAGTCCACCAAGGTTGTGTTAGTAACTGGTACTCCTAGTCTCTGTGTTGCTCCCTGGCTTGGAGTGGAGGTTGCTTTGTGGGCAGGGATCAGCGGTACTCTGCCCTGGTGCCAGCGCATCAGCTAGGCTAGCCTGTGGGGAGTCAGCCTCTGGACAAGAGGATAGGGGAGGGCAGAGGCCGACTGCGCTCTGCCAAGATGCCAGATCTTCCGCTGGGGTAGCCTGTGGGGATTCAGCCTCTGGACAAGAGGATAGGGGAGGACAGAGGCAGACTGCACTCTGCCAAGATGCCAGCTCTTCCGCTGGGGTAGCCTGTGGGGAGTCAGGCTCTGGACAAGAGGATAGGGGAGGGCAGAGGCAGACTGCGCTCTACCCAGATGCCAGCTCTTCCGCTGGGGTAGCCTGTGGGGAGTCAGCCTCTGGACAAGAGGATAGGGAAGGGCAGAGGCCAACTGTGCTCTGCCCAGATGCCAGCTCTTTTGCTGGGGTAGCCTGTGGGGAGTCAGACTCTGGACAAGAGGATAGGGGAGGGCAGAGGCTGACTGCACTCTGCCCAGATGCCAGCTCTTCCGCTGGGGTAGCCTGTGGGGAGTCAGGCTCTGGACAAGAGGATAGGGGAGGGCAGAGGCAGACTGCGCTCTGCCCAGGTGCCAGCTCTTTCGCTGGGGTAGCCTATGGGAAGTCAGGCTCTGGACAAGAGGGTAGGGGAGGGCAGAGGCAGACTGCGCTCTGCCCAGATGCCAGCTCTTCCGCTGGGATGTGGTCAGGGAATCCTACCCCCAGGACCTTGTTGCAGATCGGCTGTGGAGAGGAGGAATCGCTTACATCCTCCTCCTCCTCCTGACATTCCTGCGGGGTTGGTGGGGGATCTGTACCGGCCATCCAGCATCTCGGTAGGTCTAGTGCAGAGACCGCGGTCCCATCTCCACCATCGGAGTTAGGGGTGCTGTCCCCCTGTGGTTGGGGAGAGAGACCGGTTGTCTCTTCTCCCTTTACAACACATTTCTACTGGGGAGTCAGACCGACTGTCTCGACTCTCGGTAACGCTGCCTGGTGCTGGGTAGTGGGTGCGACCATCTCCACTCCTAGAAATGCTGATTGCTGCAGGGATGGGGGACCGACAATCTCCTCTCCCTGTGATCCTGTCTGCCGCTGGGGTGAGAGACTGGTTGTCATCTTTCCCTGTAAGGTAAGCTGCCGATGGGGAGTCAGACCGACTGTCTGGACTCCGGGTAACGCTGGCTATAGTTGGGGATCTGGGCCGGCTGCCCAGCATCCCTGTAGGGCCGGTGGAGAGAGTTCAGTCCCATCTCTACCTGCCGTCGGGAGATCTTCCCAGAACCAGTCAATGAAGTTCCCTACTTTGGGAGTTGGTAGGAAAGAAGGGTGTATCGCCGTCAAGTCTTTCCAGTTGTAGGGGGGCAGATCTGGCTCTGCTTGTCGGGTAGGTTGGGGATGAACGGAGCTGAGCAGGTGTTGGTAGGTCTGCTCCAGCTCCCACTCCCTTGTTACCAGGTGGGTCATGTCTTTGCTCACCTCCCATCCGCCAGCATAAACATGCATGCCCATCCGGTAGCCGTACATGTCCCAAAACCTAGACTGTTCAATGCTGCCGAGATCAATGTCCTCCTCCAAGGCCTCTCATAGTAACCCAAGTCCATCATAATCCTTCCCTTCAGGTAAGTCGTGCTCGGCCGTCCAGGGAGGATGTTGAATGACATGCCACCTTAGGGCCCGTTAAGCATCCTCTAGCCAAAGCTCCTTACATACCAGGCTCTGAAGCTCTGTTACCCACTCATCCAGCGGCTGCTCTCCCAAGAGACCCATCCGCATCGCTTCTGTAGCCGCTGCTCATAACTGAGGAGACTCTCACCTCACCGCTGCTGGGCATTTTCCAGGGCATCATACCAGACTTCCTTTCTGTCTGCATCCCTGTAATCCACGGCCGCCTCCTCCTCCTCACCATGGAACACTGTCCGAAGACTAGCTGATTCCATCCTGCTGTATCCAGGGGCGCTGTACGGATACTAGCATTGCCCTCCATATACTCCACGAACTGTGTCTCCGAGCTGCTCCTCCTCGCACTAGGACACCATCCCACTGCTGCCACCACTGTAACGGATCTCCTGGCACCCCGACTGGGTACCTCCGTTGATGGGTGCTCCTAGTGCTTCCCGAGGGCTCCAAGCACTCCGCTCGACACCGTAACCACCACAGGAACAAGGAACAGGGTGGTTGTAAAAATGTTATGGAAAGGGCTAGAGGGCTGAAAATGGCATCAAAATGTGGTTAAAAGCATGGCAAGTGCTCTGCAAACAAATGTGGATAGGGAAATTACTTTAAATAACAAAATACATAAAAATTAAAACTAATAATCTTGATCTAGGAGGACGAGGTCCATATGGAGTAGAAGGTTGAGGAGGCGGTGGATGTGGCGGTGTAGGTGGAAGCGGCGGTGGAGGAGGAGGAGGTTGCCTACACTGCTTTATGGTTTTACATTTTTTTATTTATTTTTTTAAATTAGGGTACACCCCAAAACATTGGGAAATATGACCTGTGATAACGCCCTCCAGCTGTGCTAAACACACGTTCAGACAATACACCGGCTGCAGGGCAGGCCAGCACCTCCAAGGTGTAAATGGCAAGCTCAGGCCATGTGCCCAATTTGGAGACCCAGAAGTTGCAGGGGCTGACCCCTGTCAGTCAGTTCATGTAGGCGTGTGCACACTTACTGCTCCACCATGTTGCACGTCCCCGTGACATCCACCATCCATTTCGATATCTGCTCTATCAAGTTTCCATGTTCTTTTCTGTGCCTACCATGGTGATCGCGGTTAGCGACTAATCAGGGTTCCACGCCAGAGAGGGAGCGTGAGAAAGAGAGACCACATCCAAGGGAGGTCAATGGCTGCAATGGGATGAAGCGGAAATGTGGGAGAAGCTATTAAAGCAGAAGGATCGAATGAAAGGGCCAATTAAAGACGAATTTTAGAAATGTAAGTCCCTGTCACCTATGCAGAGCAGGGGTTTATTCATGTCAAAAATTGTAAAATGTTCACTGCAGAACACTCCAGTGATGCCCGTGATCTGATTTGGGTGCCACCCTGCTGTGAACGGGGATCCTTCTCCTCATCCTCCAGACCTGTGCCCTGGCTGGACAGTTGGGTACCTGGCCGCTGTTGGTGTAGGAACCCACCCTCGAGCCACCTGTGGATGACTGGCCTGATAACCATGGGGATGATCCCTGTTCCTCCTCCTCTTCCTCCTGTGCCTCATCCATCAGCGCCTGAAGCATTTTTCAAGGAGACATAGAAGTGGGATAGTAACGCTGAGAACGCCGTCATCACCACTGGCCATGTTGGTGGAGTTCTCGAAGCAGCGTGACACGGCACACAAGTCAGTTTGGCTTTGTCATTACATTAGCATTACATGTATGCCGCCACGCTGTGTGTAGACTTTCCACAGGAATAGCCTTCTTTTTTTTTTTTTTTTAAGTTTCAAAAGCTTTATTTGTAAAAGCAGGAGTACATCATAAAATAAGGATAAAGGAGGGTAAGAACAGACCTCATGCAAAATAATATATTAACTAAAAAGTTAACAATGGTATGATATAGTGTTGAGCGCGAATATTCGAATTTCAAATTTTTTTCTCGAATATCGCAATTTAGAGATTTCGCTAATATTTTGAATAATCATATATTTTCATATATTCGCGAAATTGAATATTCGTATATTTTTTATTTATTTTTTTCATCTGAAAATATATGATTCCTCCCTGCTTCTTGCTTGTGGGTCAATGAGCCATTGGCCCACAAGCAACTGAATTGAAGCTAGAAGGAATCACGTTTTCAGATGGACCGGAATATTCGAAATAAAGAATATATTGCTGTATATTCAATTTTAGAATATCCGTCCTATTCTAATCAAAACCAATAATCTCGGTTATAATATTCGAGTTCACGAATATTACAACAGAAAAATCGTAATGGTTAATATGTATGCCCGAGCGCATGACAAAATCGTTATTTAATCAACTTCAGCATACAACAAACACCCGACAAGCGTCCCCGTCACCATGGGAACGCCTGTGGGTTAGAAAATACCCTCAGATTTGAGTTTTCCCTGAGATCGTAAAACCTCAGATCCGATGGTATATTCTAACCCACAGGCGTTCCCATAGTGACGGGGACGCTTGTCGGGGAGCAGTATGCCAAAGTGGAATATTATTGCTCTAACTTCGTATTTTACGGAATTTCTTAATATTGCTCTAACTTCGTCTTTTAGAATATTCGTAATATTCTAAAAGACGGAGTTAGAGCAATATTACGAATATTCTAAAAGACGAAGTTAGAGCAATATTAAGAAATTTCGTATAATAGACATAGATTCTAATTTAGCTAATATAGTGCTATAATTAGGGATGAGCGAACCCGAACTGTATAGTTCGGGTTCGTACCGAATTTTGGGGTGTCCGTGACACGGACCCGAACATTTTCGTAAAAGTCCATGTTCGGTGTTCGGCGCTTTCTTGGCGCTTTTTGAAAGGCTGCAAAGCAGCCAATCAACAAGCGTCATACTACTTGGCCCAAGAGGCCATCACAGCCATGCCTACTATTGGCATGGCTGTGATTGGCCAGTGCACCATGTGACCCAGCCTCTATTTAAGCTGGAGTCACGTAGCGCCGCACGTCACTCTGCTATGATCAGTATAGGGAGAGGTTGCAGCTGCGACGTTAGGGCGAGATTAGGCAGATTAACTCCTCCAAAAGACTTGATTCTGTGATCGATCTGCAGCTGTGGATCATTGAAGTGCTATTATTGACTTGCTCACTTTTTTGAGGCTGCCCAGAGCGTTTTTAGATCACTTTTTTTCTGGGGTGATCGGCGGCCATTTTGTGACTTGTGGTGCGCCAGCACGAGCTATCACCAAGTGTATTTAACCATCGATAGTGTGGTTATTTTGTGCTATATCCTACATCAGCTGCAGGCTGAGCCTGTGTCACCCAAGTGCATTTAACAATCAACAGTCTGATTATTTTTTGGCCATATACTACATCAGCTGCAGGCTGAGCCTGTGTCACCCAAGTGTATTTAACCATCGATAGTGTGGCTATTTTGTGCTATATCCTACATCAGCTGCAGGCTGAGCCTGTGTCACCCAAGTGCATTTAACCATCAACAGTCTGATTATTTTTTGGCCATATACTACATCTGGTGCAGGCTGAGCCTGTGTCACCCAAGTGCATTTAACCATCAACAGTCTGATTATTTTTTGGCCATATACTACATCTGGTGCAGGCTGAGCCTGTGTCACCCAAGTGCATTTAACCATCAACAGTCTGGTTATTTTTTGGCCATATACTACATCTGGTGCAGGCTGAGCCTGTGTCACCCAAGTGCATTTAACCATCAACAGTCTGATTATTTTTTGGCCATATACTACATCAGCTGCAGGCTGAGCCTGTGTCACCCAAGTGTATTTAACCATCGATAGTGTGGTTATTTTGTGCTATATCCTACATCAGCTGCAGGCTGAGCCTGTGTCACCCAAGTGCATTTAACCATCAACAGTCTGATTATTTTTTGGCCATATACTACATCTGGTGCAGGCTGAGCCTGTGTCACCCAAGTGCATTTAACCATCAACAGTCTGATTATTTTTTGGCCATATACTACATCTGGTGCAGGCTGAGCCTGTGTCACCCAAGTGCATTTAACCATCAACAGTCTGGTTATTTTTTGGCCATATACTACATCTGGTGCAGGCTGAGCCTGTGTCACCCAAGTGCATTTAACCATCAACAGTGTGGTTATTTTTTGGCCATATATTACATCAGGGGCAAGTTGAGCCTGTCACCCAGCGCCTAAAAAATAGACCTGAAATTTCTATTCAACCAAATCTGCACAGTTTTAGCTGGTCAAGTTATTTGTAGTGACCGTAAAAGCAGACTTTTTGTTCTGGGTTGAAAAAGCATTCCCAAATTTGCCATTCTCAAAATTACTAGTTTGTGGTATTTGAGGCCTACTTGAAATCTATCCCAAAAAGAAAATCTTACATTGAAGGTATTGATAGTGTGATTCAGAAAAACCTAAGACACACGCTAGCGTGCTGATAGAAGTGTCATTCTGTGATTAAACCTATAACTGTCACACAGCGCAAAAAAAAAACAGGTCTCACATCTCTATTCAACCAAATCTACACAGTTTTAGCTGGTCAAGTTATTTGTAGTGACCGTAAAAGCAGACTTTTTGTTCTGGGTTGAAAAAGCATTCCCAAATTTGCCATTCTCAAAATTACTAGTTTGTGGTATTTGAGGCCTACTTAAAATCTATCCCAAAAAGAAAATCTTACATTGAAGGTATTGATAGTGTGATTCAGAAAAACCTAAGACACACGCTAGCGTGCTGATAGAAGTGTCATTCTGTGATTAAACCTATAACTGTCACACAGCGCAAAAAAAACAGGTCTCACATCTCTATTCAACCAAATCTGCACAGTTTTAGCTGGTCAAGTTATTTGTAGTGACCGTAAAAGCAGACTTTTTGTTCTGGGTTGAAAAAGCATTCCCAAATTTGCCATTCTCAAAATTGTTGTGAACGGGAACAATGAGGAAAACATCTAATAAGGGATGCGGACGTGGACATGGTCGTGGTGGTGTTAGTGTACCCTCTGGTGCTGGAAGAGGACGTGGCCGTTCTGCCACAGCCACACGTCCTAGTGAACCAACTACCTCAGGTCCCAGTAGCCAGCAGAATTTACAGCGATATTTGGTGGGGCCCAATGCCGTTCTAAGGATGGTAAGGCCTGAGCAGGTGCAGGCATTAGTCAATTGGGTGGCCGACAGTGGATCCAGCACGTTCACATTATCTCCCACCCAGTCTTCTGCAGAAAGCGCACAGATGGCGCATGAAAACCAAGCCCATCGGTCTGTCACATCACCCCCATGCATATCAGGGAAACTGTCTGAGCCTCAAGTTATGCAGCAGTCTCTTATGCTGTTTGAAGACTCTGCTGCCAGGGTTTCCCAAGGGCATCCACCTAGCCCTTCCCCAGGGGTGGAAGAGATAGAATGCACTAACGCACAACCACTTATTTTTCCTGATGATGAGGACATGGGAATATCACCTCAGCACGTCTCTGATGATGACGAAACACAGGTGCCAACTGCTGCGTCTTTCTGCAGTGTGCAGACTGAACAGGAGGTCAGGGGTCAAGACTGGGTGGAAGACGATGCAGGGGACGATGAGGTCCTAGACCCCACATGGAATGAAGGTCGTGCCACTGACTTTCACAGTTCGGAGGAAGAGGCAGTGGTGAGACCGAGCCAACAGCGTAGCAAAAGTGGGAGCAGTGGGCAAAATCAGAACACCCGCCGCCAAGAGACTTCGCCTGCTACTGACCGCCGCCATCTGGGACCGAGCACCCCAAAGGCAGCTTCAAGGAGTTCCCTGGCATGGCACTTCTTCAAACAATGTGCTGACGACAAGACCCGAGTGGTTTGCACGCTGTGCCATCAGAGCATGAAGCGAGGCATTAACGTTCTGAACCTTAGCACAACCTGCATGACCAGGCACCTGCATGCAAAGCATGAACTGCAGTGGAGTAAACACCTTAAAAACAAGGAAGTCACTCAGGCTCCCCCTGCTGCCTCTTCTGCTGCTGCCGCCTCGGCCTCTTCTGCTGCTGCCTCGGCCTCTTCTGCTGCTGCTGCCGCCGCCTCGGCCTCTTCCTCTGGAGGAACGTTGGCACCTGCCGCCCAGCAAACATGGGATGTACCACCAACACCACCACCTGCGTCACCAAGCATCTCAACCATGTCACACGGCAGCGTTCAGCTCTCCATCTCACAAACATTTGAGAGAAAGCGTAAATTCCCACCTAGCCACCCTCGATCCCTGGCCCTGAATGCCAGCATTTCTAAACTACTGGCCTATGAAATGCTGTCATTTAGGCTGGTGGACACAGACAGCTTCAAACAGCTCATGTCACTTGCTGTCCCACAGTATGTTGTTCCCAGCCACCACTACTTCTCCAAGAGAGCCGTGCCTTCCCTGCACAACCAAGTGTCCGATAAAATCAAGTGTGCACTGCGCAATGCCATCTGTGGCAAGGTCCACCTAACCACAGATACGTGGACCAGTAGGCACGGCCAGGGACGCTATATCTCCCTAACTGCACACTGGGTAAATGTAGTGGCGGCTGGGCCCCAGGCGGAGAGCTGTTTGGCGCACGTCCTTCCGCCGCCAAGGATCGCAGGGCAACATTCTTTGCCTCCTGTCTCCTCCTCCTCCTACTCAGCTTCCTCCTCCTCTTCTTCCACCTGCTCATCCAGTCAGCCACACACCTTCACCACCAACTTCAGCACAGCCCGGGGTAAACGTCAGCAGGCCATTCTGAAACTCATATGTTTGGGGGACAGGCCCCACACCGCACAGGAGTTGTGGCGGGGTATAGAACAACAGACTGATGAGTGGTTGCTGCCGGTGAGCCTCAAGCCCGGCCTGGTGGTGTGCGATAATGGGCGAAATCTCGTTGCAGCTCTGGGACTAGCCGGTTTGACGCACATCCCTTGCCTGGCGCATGTGCTGAATTTGGTGGTGCAGAAGTTCATTCGCAACTACCCCGACATGTCAGAGCTGCTGCATAAAGTGCGGGCCGTCTGTTCGCGCTTCCGGCGTTCACACCCTGCCGCTGCTCGCCTGTCTGCGCTACAGCGTAACTTCGGCCTTCCCGCTCACTGCCTCATATGCGACGTACCCACCAGGTGGAACTCCACCTTGCATATGCTGGACAGACTGTGCGAGCAGCAGCAGGCCATAGTGGAGTTTCAGCTGCAGCACGCACGGGTCAGTCGCACTGCGGATCAGACACACTTTACCACCAATGACTGGGCCTCCATGCGAGACCTGTGTGCCCTGTTGCGCTGTTTCGAGTACTCCACCAACATGGCCAGTGGCGATGACGCCGTTATCAGCGTTACAATACCACTTCTATGTCTCCTTGAGAAAACACTTAGGGCGATGATGGAAGAGGAGGTGGCCCAGGAGGAAGAGGAGGAAGAGGGGTCATTTTTAGCACTTTCAGGCCAGTCTCTTCAAAGTGACTCAGAGGGAGGTTTTTTGCAACAGCAGAGGCCAGGTACAAATGTGGCCAGACAGGGCCCACCACTGGAGGATGAGGAGGAGGTGGAGGAGGATGAGGATGAGGTGGAGGAGGATGAGGATGAAGCATGTTCACAGCGGGGTGGCAACCAAAGCAGCTCTGGTGCGTGGCTGGGGGGAAACACAGGACGATGACGATACGCCTCCCACAGAGGACAGCTTGTCCTTACCTCTGGGCAGCCTGGCACACATGAGCGACTACATGCTGCAGTGCCTGCGCAACGACAGCAGAGTTGCCCACATTTTAACGTGTGCGGACTACTGGGTTGCCACCTTGCTGGATCCCCGGTACAAAGACAATGTGCCCACCTTACTTCCTACACTGGACCGTGATAGGAAGATGCGCGAGTACAAACGCACGTTGGTAGACGCGCTACTGAGAGCATTCCCAAATGTCACAGGGGAACAAGTGGAAGCCCAAGGCGAAGGCAGAGGAGGAGCAAGAGGTCGCCAACGCAGCTGTGTCACGGCCAGCTCCTCTGCGGGCAGGGTTAGCATGGCAGAGATGTGGAAAAGTTTTGTCACCACGCCACAGCTAACTGCACCACCACCTGATACGGAACGTGTTAGCAGGAGGCAACATTTCACTAACATGGTGGAACAGTACCTGTGCACACCCCTCCACGTACTGACTGATGGTTCGGCCCCATTCAACTTCTGGGTCTCCAAATTGTCCACGTGGCCAGAGCTAGCCTTTTATGCCTTGGAGGTGCTGGCCTGCCCGGCGGCCAGCGTTTTGTCTGAACATGTATTCAGTACGGCAGGGGGCGTCATTACAGACAAACGCAGCCGCCTGTCTACAGCCAGTGTGGACAAGCTGACGTTCATAAAAATGAACCAGGCATGGATCCCACAGGACCTGTCCATCCCTTGTGCAGATTAGATATTAACTACCTCCCCAATATATTATTCTACTCCAGGGCACTTCCTCATTCAATACTATTTTTAATTTCATTTTACCATTATATTGCGGGGCAACCCAAAGTTGAATGAACCTCTCCTCTGTCTGGGTGCCGGGGCCTAAATGTGTGACAGTGGCCTGTTCCAGTGGTGGGTGACGTGAAGCCTGATTCTCTGCTATGACATTAAGACAGATTCTGTGCTGACATAAGGCCAGATTCTCTGTTAAGCGACCTCTCTCCTCTGCCTGGGTGCCTGGGCCTAAATGTGTGACAGTGGCCTGTTCCAGTGGTGGGTGACGTGAAGCCTGATTCTCTGCTATGACATGAATACAGATTCTGCGCTGACATAAGGCCAGATTCTCTGTTACGGGACCGCTCTCCTCTGTCTGGGTGCCGGGGCCTAAATGTGTGACAGTGGCCTGTTCCAGTCGTGGGTGACGTGTCTCTGCTATGACATGAAGACAGATTCTGTGCTGACATAAGGCCAGATTCTCTGTTACGCGACCTCTCTCCTCTGCCTGGGTGCCTGGGCCTAAATGTGTGACAGTGGCCTGTTCCAGTGGTGGGTGACGTGAAGCCTGATTCTCTGCTATGACATGAAGACTGATTCTGCGCTGACATAAGGCCAGATTTGCTGTTACGGGACCTCTCTCCTCTGCCTGGGTGTCTGGGCCTAAATGTGTGACAGTGGCCTGTTCCAGTGGTGAGTGACGTGAAGCCTGATTCTCTGCTATGACATGAAGACTGATTCTGCGCTGACATAAGGCCAGATTTGCTGTTACGGGACCTCTCTCCTCTGCCTGGGTACCTGGGCCTAAATGTGTGACAGTGGCCTGTTCCCGTGGTGGGTGACGTGAAGCTTGATTCTCTGCTATGACATGAAGACAGATTCTATGCTGACATAAGGCCAGATTCTCTGTTAAAGGACCTCTCTCCTCTGTCTGGGTGCCGGGGCCTAAATGTGTGACAGTGGCCTGTTCCAGTGGTGGGTGACGTGAAGCTTGATTCTCTGCTATGACATGAATACAGATTCTATGCTGACATAAGGCCAGATTCTCTGTTACAGGACCTCTCTCCTCTGTCTGGGTGCCGGGGCCTAAATGTGTGACAGTGGCCTGTTCCAGTGGTGGGTGACGTGAAGCCTGATTCTCTGCTATGACATGAATACAGATTCTGTGCTGACATAAGGCCAGATTCTCTGTTACGGGACCTCTCTCCTCTGTCTGGGTGCCGGGGCCTAAATATGTGACAGTGGCTTGTTCCAGTGGTGGGTGACGTGAAGCCTGATTCTCTGCTATGACATAAAGACAGATTCTGTGCTGACATAAGGCCAGATTCTCTGTTACGCGACCTCTCTCCTCTGCCTGGGTGCCTGGGCCTAAATGTGTGACAGTGGCCTGTTCCAGTGGTGGGTGACATGAAGCCTGATTCTCTGCTATGACATGAAGACTGATTCTGCGCTGACATAAGGCCAGATTTGCTGTTACGAGACCTCTCTCCTCTGCCTGGGTGCCTGGGCCTAAATGTGTGACAGTGGCCTGTTCCAGTGGTGAGTGACGTGAAGCCTGATTCTCTGCTATGACATGAAGACTGATTCTGCGCTGACATAAGGCCAGATTTGCTGTTACGGGACCTCTCTCCTCTGTCTGGGTGCCTGGGCCTAAATGTGTGACAGTGGCTTGTTCCAGTGGTGGGTGACGTGAAGCTTGATTCTCTGCTATGACATGAATACAGATTCTATGCTGACATAAGGCCAGATTCTCTGTTACAGGACCTCTCTCCTCTGTCTGGGTGCCGGGGCCTAAATGTGTGACAGTGGCCTGTTCCAGTGGTGGGTGACGTGAAGCTTGATTCTCTGCTATGACATGAATACAGATTCTATGCTGACATAAGGCCAGATTCTCTGTTACAGGACCTCTCTCCTCTGTCTAGGTGCCGGGGCCTAAATGTGTGACAGTGGCCTGTTCCAGTGGTGGGTGACGTGAAGCCTGATTCTCTGCTATGACATGAAGACTGATTCTGCTCTGACATAAGGCCAGATTTGCTGTTACGGGACCTCTCTCCTCTGTCTGGGTACCTGGGCCTAAATGTGTGACAGTGGCCTGTTCCAGTGGTGGGTGACGTGAAGCTTGATTCTCTGCTATGACATGAATACAGATTCTATGCTGACATAAGGCCAGATTCTCTGTTACGGGACCTCTCTCCTCTGCCTGGGTGCCTGGGCCTAAATGTGTGACAGTGGCCTGTTCCAGTGGTGGGTGACGTGAAGCCTGATTCTCTGCTATGACATGAATACAGATTCTGCGCTGACATAAGGCCAGATTCTCTGTTACGGGACCGCTCTCCGCTGTCTGGGTGCCGGGGCCTAAATGTGTGACAGTGGCCTGTTCCAGTGGTGGGTGACGTGAAGCCTGATTCTCTGCTATGACATGAATACAGATTCTGTGCTGACATAAGGCCAGATTCTCTGTTACGGGACCTCTCTCCTCTGTCTGGGTGCCGGGGCCTAAATATGTGACAGTGGCTTGTTCCAGTGGTGGGTGACGTGAAGCCTGATTCTCTGCTATGACATGAAGACAGATTCTGTGCTGACATAAGGCCAGATTCTCTGTTACGGGACCTCTCTCCTCTGCCAGGGTGCCTGGGCCTAAATATGTGACAGTGGCCTGTTCCAGTGGTGGGTGACGTGAAGCCTGATTCTCTGCTATGACATGAAGACAGATTCTGTGCTGACATCAGGCCAGATTCTCTGTTACAGGACCTCTCTCCTCTGTCTGGGTGCCGGGGCCTAAATATGTGACAGTGGCTTGTTCCAGTGGTGGGTGACGTGAAGCCTGATTCTCTGCTATGACATGAAGACAGATTCTGCGCTGACATAAGGCCAGATTCTCTGTTACGGGACCTCTCTCCTCTGCCTGGGTGACTGGGCCTAAATGTGTGACAGTGGCCTGTTCCAGTGGTGGGTGACGTGAAGCCTGATTCTCTGCTATGACATGAATACAGATTCTGCGCTGACATAAGGCCAGATTCTCTGTTACGGGACCGCTCTCCTCTGTCTGGGTGCCGGGGCCTAAATGTGTGACAGTGGCCTGTTCCAGTGGTGGGAGACGTGAAGCCTGATTCTCTGCTATGACATGAAGACTGATTCTGCGCTGACATAAGGCCAGATTCTCTGTTACAGGACCTCTCTCCTCTGCCTGGGTGCCTGGGCCTAAATGTGTGACAGTGGCCTGTTCCAGTGGTGGGTGACGTTAAGCCTGATTCTCTGCTATGACATGAAAGACTGATTCTGCGCTGACATAAGGCCAGATTCTCTGTTACAGGACCTCTCTCCTCTGCCTGGGTGCCTGGGCCTAAATGTGTGACAGTGGCCTGTTCCAGTGGTGGGTGACGTGAAGCCTGATTCTCTGCTATGACATGAATACAGATTCTGCGCTGACATAAGGCCAGATTCTCTGTTACGGGACCTCTCTCCTCTGACAGGGTGCCTGGGACTAAATGTGTGACAGTGGCCTGTTCCAGTGGTGGGTGACGTGAAGCTTGATTCTCTGCTATGACATGAAGACAGATTCTGCGCTGACATAAGGCCAGATTCTCTGTTACGGGACCGCTCTCCTCTGTCTGGGTGCCGGGGCCTAAATGTGTGACAGTGGCCTGTTCCAGTGGTGGGTGACGTGAAGCCTGATTCTCTGCTATGACATGAAGACTGATTCTGCGCTGACATGAAGCCAGATTCTCTGCTATGGCATGAAGAGACTGATTCTGTGCTGACATGAAGCCAGATTCTCTGCTATGGCATGAAGAGACTGATTCTGTGCTGACGTGAAACCAGATTCTCTGCTATGGGACCTCTGTCCAATTAATATTGGGTCATTTTTTTTTTATATTTTTTTATTTTAATTCATTTCCCTATCCACATTTGTTTGCAGGGGATTTACCTACATGTTGCTGCCTTTTGCAGCCCTCTAGCTCTTTCCTGGGCTGTTTTACAGCCTTTTCAGTGCCGAAAAGTTCGGGTCCCTATTGACTTTAATGGGGTTCGGGTTCGGGTTCGGGACGAAGTTCGGATCGGGTTCGGATCCCGAACCCGAACATTTCCGGGAAGTTCGGCCGAACTTCTCGAACCCGAACATCCAGGTGTTCGCTCAACTCTAGCTATAATCCTTTTTTTTTTGTCAAATTTTTTTGGCCTCTTCTGAACTTCAGTTTTGGAAAATATGTACACTATTAAAAAAATTACTTTAGCAGTATATTAGCTAAATTACAATCTATAAGTGTATTTTACGAAATTTCTTAATATTGCTCTAACTTCGTCTTTTAGAATATTCGTAATATTGCTCTAATTCCGTCTTTTAGAATATTACGAATATTCTAAAAGACGAAGTTAGAGCAATATTAAGAAATTTCGTAAAATACACATATTAGCCTAGCTATAGTCATAGAAACGTTGCCTTATACAGGAAAAAAAAAAAAAATAATCGTACGATTAATTTATTGCATTTTATTCGCGAAAAATAAAATAATTACGAATATTCGATTTCGACTAAAATAATACGAATATTCATTCGAATATTCGCAAAATATTGCGAAATCGAATATGGCACCTCCCGCTCATCACTAGTATGATACATATTAGATCACAAGTCAATACTAAGTCATTGCTTCTTATTGCGGATATTACTGGAATTTTTTCGAGAGAGAGTCAGCCTCCGGTCCACACTTCAGAAGTCCAGTCAAGGACCGAAATGATGGATTATTTAAATGGAAGTTGTGTAAAGATGGCATAATGTGGGGTAGAAGCTCTAGAGATTCGTATCATCTCCCAAAACCTCTGTGAATCTTCCAAGCGAGCCATGTGACATTGAACTTATGGATAGATCTCGATTCCCAGTGGGAAATTTCCTCTAGTCTGTATATCTGATCGACTCTAGCGAACCAGTGTCCAATAAAAGGGGCATCAGACGAGAGCCAGTGGTGCGGGATTAAAAATCTAGCCGCGTTGACTAGCTGTCTGAAGAGGCCAATGTTTGGAATCCTGCAGGATGTAGGGTATAGATTTAGCAGAGCAATCTCTGGCTGAGGTGAAAGAGGGGTCCCGCAGATTTGATTACACAGATCGAAAATCTGCTTCCACCAGTCTCTTAAGGGAGGACAATCCCACCAAATATGTAGGAAGGAGCCTCTAGATTTTGAGCATCTCCAGCATGTGTCTGAAGCAGACATTGAATATAGGCAGGTTTTATCTGGGGTCTTCTACCATCTGGCCACCACTTTGTAGCAGTTCTCCTGTATTCTGATGCATCTTGATGTCCTGTGTGGGGAAATCAAGATTTGGTCTATTTCCTGTAAGAAAAACGACCTGTTTAAGTCTTTCTCCCAGAGTCTAATGAACGCAGGGATAAAGAGAGCGTCAGGAAGTCTTAATCTATTGTAAAGTAGAGATGTCGCAAACATAAAATTTTCTGTTCGCGAACGGCAAACGCGAATTTCTGAAAATGTTCGCGAACGGGCAAACCGCCATAGACTTAAATAGGCAGGCGAATTTTAAAACCGACAGGGACTCTTTCTAGCCACAGTAGTGATGGAAAAATTGTTTCAAGGGGACTAACACCTGGACTGTGGCATGTCGGAGGGGGATCCATGGCAAAACTCTCATGGAAAATTACATAGTTGACGCAGAGTTGGATTTTAATCCATAAAGGGCATAAATCACCTAACAATCCAAATTTTTTTTGAACAACGTGGTTTAAAACATACAGTGTGTGTATACGATCAGGTATGATGTTGTATCGATCAGGTAGTGTAAGGGTTTCGCCCGCTTCACAGACATTGACAGACCAAACTCCCCTTTTAATGCACCGCAAACAGTCCATTTGCCCAACCGCAAACTCCCCATTTGTACAAGGTTGGATACCAAGCTAGCCATGTCCCTTTGATGTCATTGAAGGTTTCTTCCTCCACCCAGCCACGTACAACACCAAGGGTCCCGGAAAGGTGAATTGAATTGATTTTTCGAACGGGGAGATGGTTAAAAAAACGCTGGCTCGCTCCCCTTTGTTTGAATCCACGCCACGGTCACTGCGTCTGCGCCGTGCAATTTACTGTCACACCCGATATGAGTGGTATTTTCTGTAGTTCTCTCTTCTCATCAGTTTAATCCCTGTTACGTCCACAATCTGGGGTCCATTTATTAAATGGATTTTTCGAACGGGGAGATGGTTAAAAAAAACGCTGGCTTCCTCCCCTTTGTTTGAATCCACGCCACGGTCACTGCGTCTGCGCCGTGCAATTTACTGTCACACCCGATATGAGTGCTATTTTCTGTAGTACTATTCTCATCAGTTTAATCCCTGTTACGTCCCATATCAGGGTTGGATTGCCTTTTGTAAAAAAAAAATTTAGGCCGGGTACCTTCGACTGCCTTCACAGTGACAGATCAAACTCTGATACACCAAACTGAATTGATTTTAGGAACCGGGAGATAGAAAAAGCAGCTTGGTTGGTCCTCTTACTCCCAAGTTGGGGCACTGCGCGTGCGCCATGCAATGTGCTGTGACACCCTATATGAATGGTGTCTTAACTAGTACTATTCCTATCAGTTTAATCCCTGTTACGTCCCCTATCCGGGGACGTGTGTCGAATTGATTAACCATTGTCGAATTAACGAACCATTAAGACATCCTGGAATAATTTAGTTCTGAGCTTTGTACTTGGTTTGTATTGGAATTGATGGAGATTTTTTAAATTGTCTGCATTATTTCTAATAAACTATTAAGAGACTTTATTATGATTTTTTTATTTTATGTATTAAAAACCCACCCATACAACTTTTTAAAAAAAAAATATATATTAAAGTTTTTTCTATGAAAAATTAGTGCAGGCCAGAAGTTCTATCGCAAACTGGGATAGCTCAGGCCACAGGTCAAGCCTGCACACCCAGTAGTCAAGGGGTTCACCGCTCCTCAGAGTGTCGATATCTGCAGTTAAGGCGAGGTAGTCTGCTACCTGTCGGTCGAGTCGTTCTCTGAGGCTGGATGCGGAAGGGCTGTGGAGATGCGTAGGACTGAAAAAGCTCTGCATGTCCTCCATCAACAACACATCTGTAAAGCGTCCTGTCCTTGCCGCCGTGGTCGTGGTAGGAGGAGGATTACTTTCACCTCTTCCCCTGTTAGATTCCCGTTGTGCTGTGACATCCCCCTTATAAGCTGTGTAAAGCATATTTTTTAGTTTTGTTTTGAACTGCTGCATCCTTTCTGACTTTCGGTAAGTTGGTAACATTTCCGCCACTTTCTGCTTATACCGGGGGTCTAGTAGTGTGGCCACCCAGTACAGGTCGTTCTCCTTCATCCTATTTATACGAGGGTCCCTCAACAGACATGACAGCATGAAAGACCCCATTTGCACAAGGTTGGATGCTGAGCTACTCATTTCCCGTTCCTCGTCCTCACTGATGTCATTGACGGTCTGTTCTTCACCCCAGCCACGTACAACACCACGGGTCCCAGATAGGTGACAACAACGAGCACCCTGGGATGCCTGCTGTGGTTGGTTTTCCTCCTCCTCAAAGCCACATTCCTCCTCTGACTCCTCTTCCTCATACTCCTCTTTCCGCGTTGCCGCAGGTCCGGCAAGCGATGATGACAAGGCTGTTTCTGGTGGTGATGGTGATCACAACTCTTCCTCTTCCCGCTCATCTACAGCCTAATCCAGCACTCTTTGCAGGGCACGCTCCAGGAAGAAAACAAATGGGATGAGGTCGCTGATGGTGCCTTCGGTGCGACTGACTAGGTTTGTCACCTCCTCAAAAGGACGCATGAGCCTACAGGCATTGCACATGAGCGTCCAGTAACGTGGCAAAAAAATTCCCAGCTCCGCAGAGGCTGTCCTAGCACCCCGGTCATACAAATACTCGTTGACGACTTTTTCTTGTTGGAGTAGGCGGTCGAACATTAGGAGTGTTGAATTCCAACGTGTCGGGCTGTCGCAAATCAAGCGCCTCACTGGCATGTTGTTTCGCCGCTGGATATCTGAAAAGTGCGCCATGGCCACGTAGGAACGCCTGAAATGGCCACACACCTTCCTTGCCTGCTTGAGGACATCCTGTAAGCCTGGGTACTTACGCACAAAGTGTTGTACAATCAGATTCAACACATGTGCCATGCACGGCACATGTGTCAACTTCCCCAAATTCAATGCCGCCAACAAATTGCTTCCGTTGTCACACACCACTTTGCCGATCTCCAGTTGGTGCGGAGTCAGCCACTGATCCACCTGTGCGTTCAGGGCCGAGTGCTGGTCCAGTGTGACTCTCTGCTTTCAGGCAAGTCAACCCCAAGACGGCGTGACACAGCTGTATCCGGGATGTAGAATAGCCCGTGGGGAGCTGGGGGGTGCAGTTGATGTGGAGCAAGACGCAGCAGCAGAAGAGGACTCAGCCGAGGGGGTTATCGAAGAGGATGGAGTAGGAGGAGTAGAGGAGGTGGCAGCAGGCCTGCCTGCAAGTCGTGGCGGTGTCACCAACTCCTATGCAGAGCCACGCATTCCATGCTTGGCAGCCGTCAGCAGGTTTACCCAATGCGCAGTGTAGGTGGGGATTGCCTTTTGTGCAAAAAAATTTCGACCGGGTACCTTCCACTGCGGTGTCCCAATAGCTACAAATTTTTTGAAGGCCTCAGACTCCACCAGCTTGTATGGTAAAAGCTGGCGGGCTAAGAGTTCCGACAAGCCAGCTGTCAGACGCTGGGCAAGGGGGTGACTTTGCGACATTGGTTTCTTACGCTCAAACATGTCCTTGACAGACACCTGACTGTGGGCAGATGAGATGGAACTGCTGAAGACGAGAGGCGGAGTGGCGGATGGTTGAGAGGGGGCAAGGAGGACAGCAGTGGTTGACGTGGCTGAAGATGCTGGACCAGGAGGAGGATGGCGGCTTTGAGTTTGTGTGCTGCTTGTACTCATGTGTTGATCCCATAGGCGTTTGTGATTTGAGATCATGTGCCTTCGCAAAGCAGTTGTACCTAGGTGGGTGTTGGACTTCCTACGACTCAGTTTCTTTTGGCACAGGTTGCAAATGGCATCGCTGTTATCAGAGGCAGACACACAAAAAAATGCCACACTGCTGAGCTTTGCAATGACGGTATTCTGGTGGTGGCAACAGCATGAGTTGATTGGCGTGCTGTTTGGCTGACCCCGGGTGCCGATGCATGCTGTCTGACTGTGCCACTAGCTCCTTGCGACGACCTCCCCCTGCTTCCAACTCGTCTCCTCCTTCTCTCTGTCTCCCCATCTGAACTTTCCCTCTGTTCTTCTTCTCTTCGAGCGGGCACCCACGTGACATCCACGGACACATCGTCATCATCAACCGCTTCACTTGTATCTGACAACTCAGCAAAGGAAGCAGCAGCGGGTACAACATCATCATCATCACACTGTACGTCCATGTGTGTAATGCTGCCTGACTGAGACATATCCCTGTTATCTACATCCTCTGGCAATAATGGTTGCGCATCACTCATTTCTTCCAACTGATGTGTAAATAACTCCTCTGACAGATCAAGTGAAGCGGCTGTGGTGCTAGTGTTGGTGGTGGTGGTGGTGGCGGCGGGCGGGCGAGTGGTAACTTGAGAGGTGCCCGAAGCTGAGCTGGAGGAGGATGGTGCGTCAAGGTTCCGAGCGGAAGCTGTAGAAGATTGGGTGTCCTGTGTTAGCCAGTCAACTATGTCCTCAGAACTTTTCGAGTTCAGGGTACGTGGCCTCTGAACACTGGGCATTATTCTAGGGCCAAAGGAAATCACAGCACCACGACCACGACTGCCCCTGCGGGGTGGCCTGCCTCTGCCTGTCATTTTTTTTAGATTAGTTTAGTTGTACTATGCGTGCAAGCTACTGTGACACCAGATATGAGTGGCACTGTGCACTGGCAGAAGTTGGCAGAGTAGACGCTGTAGGCCTGACACACACGCTTGCAGACAACTAACTGCTATTCAATCTATTACAGTCAAAATTGTTGTTTTTTTTTTAAATGTAATCTACTGTGACACCAGATAGGAGTTGCGCTGGTGACACTATGCACTTGCAGGGCCTGAAACACACACGCGTGCAGGCAACTGACTGCTATTATTTTTTTACATTTAAAAAAGTTTTTTTTTTTTTTAAATGCAAGCTACTGTGACACCAGATATGAGTGGTGGCACTGGGCAAGTGGGCACAGTATACGCTGTGAGCCTGACACACACGCTGGCAGGCAACTGCAATTAGATTACACAGAAAAAAAAAAAAAAGAAAGCAGACTGATGTTCTAGCCCTAAAAAGGGCTTTTTGGGGTGCTTTCAGGACGCTGTCCTTACAGCAGAGATCAGATGAGTCTTTCAGGACTGGAGTGGACACAGAACACTGGCCTAGCTATCGATTTCCCTATTAAATAAGCAGCAGCTACACTGTCCCTCCTCTCACTAAGACTGCAGCTTCCGAATGATTCTGAAATGGATGCTGTCCAGGAGGTGGGAGGGTCTGGGAAGGAGGGTATGCTGCTAATTGGCTGGAATGTGTCTGCTGACTGTGAGGTGCAGGGTCAAAGTTTACTCAATGATGACGAATAGGGGGCGGACCGAACATTGCATACCTACAGGTCATCTCTACCTACAGGTGAGCGAACCCCATAAAACATTGTAGTGAGGGCCTACAGCTGAGCAGACCATATGGAACATTGGAGGTGAAGGCCTACAGGTGAGCGAACCTGATAAAACATTGTAGTGAGGGCCTACATCTGAGCAGACCATATGAAACATTGGCGGTGAGGGCCTACAGGTGAGCGAACCCCATAAAACATTGTAGTGAGGGCCTACAGCTGAGCAGACTGTATGGAACATTGGAGGTGAAGGCCTACAGGTGAGCGAACCCCATAAATCATTGTAGTGAGGGCCTACAGCTGAGCAGACCGTATGGAACATTGGAGGTGAGGGCCTACAGATGAGCGAACCCCATAAAACATTGTAGTGAGGGCCTACAGCTGAGCAGACCGTATGAAACATTGGAGTGAGGGCCTACAGGTGAGCGAACACCATAAAACATTGTAGTGAGGGCTTTATGGTGAGCGAACCCCAAAAAACATTGTAGTGAGGGCCTACAGGTTAGCAGACCGTAAGAAACATTGGATGTGAGTGCCTACAGGTGAGCAAACCCCATAAAACATTGTAGTGATGGCCTACAGCTGAGCAGACTGTATGAAACATTGGAGGTGAAGGCCTACAGCTGAGCAGACCGTATGAAACTTTGTAGTGAGGGCCTACAGCTGAGCAGACTGTATAAAACATTGGAGGTGAGGGCCTACAAGTAAGCGAACCCCATAAAACATTGTAGTGAGGGCCTACATCTGAGCAGACCGTATGAAAGATTGGAGTGAGGGCCTACAGGTGAGCAAACCCAATAAAACATTGTAGTGAGGGCCTTATGGTGAGTAAACACAATAAAACATTGTAGTGCGGGCCTACATCTGAGCAGACCGTATGAAAGATTGGAGTGAGGGCCTACAGGTGAGCAAACTCAATAAAACATTGTAGTGAGGGCATTATGGTGAGTAAACCCAATAAAACATTGTAGTGCGGGCCTACAGCTGAGCAGACTGTATGAAACATTGGAAGAAAAGGCCTACAGGTGAGCGAACCCCATAAAACATTGTAGTGAGGGCCTTATGGTAAGCGAACCCCATAAAACATTGTAGTGAGGGCCTACAAATGGTCAGACCGTATGAAACATTGGAAGAAAAGGCCTACAGGTGAGCGAACCCCATAAAACATTGTAGTGAGGGCCTTATGGTAAGCGAACCCCATAAAACATTGTAGTGAGGGCCTACAAATGGTCAGACCGTATGAAACATTGGAGTGAGGGACTACAGGTGAGCGAACCCCTTAAAACATTGTAGTGAGGGTCTTATGGTAAGCGAACCCCATAAAACATTGTAGTGAGGGCCTACAGGTGAGCACACCATATGAAACATTGTAGTGAGGGCCTACAGGTGAGAGAACCCCATAAAACATTGTAGTGAGAGCCTACAGCTAAGCAGACCATATGGAACATTGGAGGTGAGGGCCTACAGATGAGCGAACCCCATAAAACATTGTAGTGAGGGCCTACAGCTGAGCAGACCGTATGAAACATTGGAATGAGGGCCTACAGCTGAGCGAACCCAGTAAAACATTGTAGTGAGTGCCTTATGGTGAGCGAACCCCAAAAAACATTGTAGTGAGGGCCTACAGGTTAGCAGACCGTAAGAAACATTGGATGTGAAGGCCTACAGCTGAGCAGACCGTATGAAACTTTGTAGTGAGGGCCTACAGCTGAGCAGACTGTATGAAACATTGGAGGTGAGGGCCTATAAGTGAGCGAACCCCATAAAACATTGTAGTGAGGGCCTACATCTGAGCAGACCGTATGAAAGATTGTAGTGAGGGCCTACAGGTGAGCAAACCCAATAAAACATCGTAGTGAGGGCCTTATGGTGAGTAAACCCAATAAAACATTGTAGTGCGGGCCTACAGCTGAGCAGACTGCACAAGATAGAAAAAAGGTCCAGCACCAGAATGGACGTAGTGAAAAATCCTGGTCTTTATTCGTCACCAAAATACAGGTGGATACGGCAAACAGTGACACTGGCTCCCACTTTATCCCTAAGATCTACGCGTTTCGAACGATGGTGTTCTTAGTCATGATCTAAGGTGTCTGACATGTTCCGGGCTGAAATAAGGCTGACCTCCGATGTTCCCACCCACAGGCAGGGATCACAAAGGGCAGGGTGAACCGAAAATTCAGTCCGGTCGTCGCGAGACACCTGTGCAAACATGTTCACCTGTGACATATAAAAACATACCTCACAGTGCTACAGAATATAATACAAAATATATAAGGCATAGAATATAAAATATAAAACTGTGTAGTTATTCTCCTCCAAAATAGAAATATATAATTTATAAGGTTTAACATGGAATTGAAACCCTTACATGATATGGATTACATTGATATTGCCCATAAAAAATAAATAAATAAACTAAGCTGGGAAAATTAGAAAAATAAAATAAAATAAAATGAAATAAGGTAAAACAAAATTAACAATTTCCTACAGTTCTATTTCAGTAATACTTGGCTGCATCCTATTTTTCTGATTTTTCATTTTATTTGTTTTCATTTCTATTATTATTTATTATTGGATATTTGATGTAATTTAAATATGAATCCAAGGTAGACTGGTTATTCTGTCAGCACTAGAGTTGAGCGAACACCTGGATGTTCGGGTTCGAGAAGTTCGGCCGAACTTCCCGGAAATGTTCCGGTTCGGGATCCGAACCCGACCCGAACTTCGTCCCGAACCCGAACCCCATTGAAGTCAATGGGGACCCGAACTTTTCGGCACTAAAAAGGCTGTAAAACAGCCCAGGAAAGAGCTAGAGGGCTGCAAAAGGCAGCAACATGTAGGTAAATCCCCTGCAAACAAATGTGGATAGGGTAATGAATTAAAATAAAAATAAAATATATAAAAATAAACCAATATCAAATGGAGAGACGTCCCATAGCAGAGAATCTGGCTTCACGTCAGCAGAGAATCAGTCTCTTCATGTGATAGCAAAGAATCTGGCTTCACGTCACCCACCACTGTAACAGTCTATTGTCATATATTTAGGCCCAGGCACCCAGGCAGAGGAGAGAGGTCCCGTAACAGAGAATCTGGCTTCATGTCAGCAGAGAATCAGGCTTCATGTCATAGCAGAGAATCAGGCTTTACGTCACCCAACACTGGAACAGTCCATTGTCAGATATTTAGGCCCAGGCAGAGGAGAGAGGTCCCGTAACAGAGAATCTGGCTTCATGTCAGCAGAGAATCAGGCTTCATGTCATAGCAGAGAATCAGGCTTTACGTCACCCAACACTGGAACAGTCCATTGTCAGATATTTAGGCCCAGGCAGAGGAGAGAGGTCCCGTAACAGAGAATCTGGATTCATGTCAGCAGAGAATCAGTCTTCATGTCAGCAGAGAATCAGTCTTCATGGAATACTCAAACACGGGGGGCACACCAATAATAATGAAACAGAGTGCTGGCCTGGTATATATAGAGAACATGAATAAAACTAGACAAAGAAATACCATACAATGGCCGCACCTCAAAGAAATATACAATTTATTGAAATATAAAGGTTTAAAAACAACATTTACATGGGGCAAACCCCAAGGATGGTACAATAGAAATATAGCAATATGTATATATGCGTGTGGTAATGTCCCACAGAGAGAGCAATGCATGAACGGATACACAATCAAATCCCTGCAAAATAGCCTCCCTCAGTCCTGTGGTGGTAACACAAACATAATGGTAACACACAAAGCATACAAAACCCATCCAAGAGGAGTGCGCTTAAGCCTGACGCGTATCGCTAGTGCCTGGACTAGCTTCCTCAGAGGTCCATGTACGTTCTAATCCTAGGAACTCATCCTATATAGTCAGTGAATTAAAGTATCTAATTTGATAAATATACATCAGCTGTGGTCATACCTGTTAAAAAGCTCATTAGGTAGGGAAATCAGAGGGAAACCGCCGATGGAAGTCACTTAGATGTGTCCCAGTGCATGGTCCACGCGCACCTGTGGACACCAGCAAAGCCGGCGTGTTGACTAAGCAGGTGCGCATGCGCAAAATGGCTCCCGGAACAGACACCAGCGTCACGATGCGTTCCAAGCAGCGGAAGCGCAGTGAGGCGTCGGACGTCATATCCAGGAGTCACATCGCAACTAAATCCCAATGGAGCGCAAATTGTACATAAAGACAGGCGCAGCAAAACTGAATATTGGATCCGAGGACACACATGATTCAACATAATTGATTACATGATTGCGGCATACTACAAAATATATATATATATACATAATAATAATAATACAATTACAGTACAATATAATAGCGGACGCAATGTGACCCCTTAGAAACATAATTCATGTCCAATATACAGTGTATTTCATAAATCCTAAAAATATATGCTCTTTCATGCATAATCAATGAGAGATCACAATTCATTTGCATGATATCCATTGGCATAATATAAAGTGCTGAATCAGTGCTTTCTCATAGGAAAAAAAAAAATATAATAAAGAAATAATAATAATGTGTAAATCAAATAAAACATAGTATACAATAAGTGTATACTATGAAAATGTGAAAGATATGAAAAAAGGGGACAGTGAATTTATTTCAACACATATAGGGATCATCTTCAATATTAGTGCTTTATCCATCCATAAAAAATATATAAAAGTAATAAGAATACAAATAAATATAAGAATATTATTACACAATGTATCAATAACACCTAAAAACCCACCAATGATCATTTTGCATGATAGATATACAGAAATTATAAACATTATAGGTAAAAACAATTTTATAGAAATAATCGCATATACAATTTGCAACCCAAAGGGTGTGGACCATGCACCGGGACAGTCGGCCAGAAGAACGCAGGCGCATATATGAAGAAGAGAGCAACCAAGGACCCATGAAAATAAACAATAAATGCATTCTCAATTAAAAATTGTTAGGTCCTATTATTTGTCAATAAAAACTAATCTCAGGCAGAACATAGACTAGCAATGAGTAAACCACCACATATATATCAATGTGTGGTTAAACGAAGGCAAGGTTAGCCACTCAAAAAGAGAGGGCGTAAGGTAGGCCAAAAAAGAGGGGGAAGTTTTTAGATGTGAGAATTCATGGCTCGGGGTCATTGGAGTCACATGACAAAAATCATACCGAGTCCAATGACCCGAGGTCAGTGAAAGTGCAAGAAGTGCCATTTATATAAGTTATCCCTATATTCATGATGGTGAAGACAAATAGATCCAGGAAGGGAAGATCCGTGATGCGGTAAGTCCTGTATCCCAGTGAACACCAGTCTTGTGATCCTAAAAAAAATATATAAAGATACAATAAGTGTATACTATTGTGAAAAAAGGAAAAAAGTGAGGAAAAACAAACAATGTGATACATAGGCCCATAAAGTTAGAAAATGGGCCTACCTATAAAAACCAGTGAAGGTTAGTTCCTCATTAAGGCCCCCTGGGGATTGTGAACCAAGGTTGAATATCCACCTTGATTCAGACCGGAGCAAACACCTGGAGATATGTGTGCCCCTGATGTTGCCCCGAATCAAATCCAATCCCACCACCCGTAGCTCATCGTACCTGCCATTATGGTAATCCAAGAAATGAGTTGCCACTAATGTAAGTGGTTTATCACCCTTGCTTCTATCTCTTGCTGCCAACCGGATATTTGATGTATGCTGCTGGACTCTCTTCCTCAACTCCTGCATGGCCTGGCCCACATAGATCTTCTCACAGGGGCAAAGAAGGGCATATACTACGTTCCTAGAACGGCAGTTGATATAGTGTTTTAGGTACAATCTAGGATTCTCTCCATAGGAGAAAGTGTTGGAATTCAACATGAATTGACATGTGTTGCAGTTCCCACAGGCATATGTACCTTTAAGGGCCACACCTCTGCCCGTAGATGTAACCGGGCGTTGGAAATGACTGCATACTAGCGTGTCTTTTAAGTTAGTTGCCCTTCGTGCTATAATCTTGGGCTTGTCATCAACGTGTGCCGCCAATTTACCATCTGATTGAAGTAGAAAACAATGGGTGTTCAAAATTTTGTAAAGATCCGGCCATTGATTATTGTATTTAGTAATTAACCGTACTTTACTATCCCTTGGTTTAGGCCTGGGTACAAATAGGTCATCACGTGTAGATTCCTTCACATTTTCAAACGCCCGTGAAATGACTTTTTTGGGGTAGCCCCTCTCATACAGTCTCGTTGATAGATCTTCTGATGCCACCCTAAAATCACACATTTCCGTGCAATTACGTCGTAGCCGCAGGAACTGGCCCCTGGGTATGCCCGTCTTCAGATGTTTTGGATGAAAGCTTGAAAAATGCAGTATATTATTGGTTGCTGTGTGTTTACAAAAAAGAGATGTCACTAAACTACCGTTATTTACCTTTATTTTGAGATCCAGGAAATCAACCTCAAAATCTGAGATATTAGATGTCAAAGTTATGTTGTATTGATTATTGTTGAGTTGATTGATAAAGTCTTCACATTCCTGTCTTGAGCCCTGCCAGAAAAACAAAATATCGTCAATAAACCGGTACCAACCCACCACATGGCCCCTAAAGCTGTCCAATGGGTACACCCGTGTGGCCTCCCACCAACCTAGAAATAGGTTGGCATAGGAGGGTGCACACCGTGCCCCCATGGCCGTGCCCGAGACCTGCCTGTAAAAGGTACGATCGAATACAAAATAATTGTGTGAGAGGACAAATTCCAATAATCTCACCAGGAAAGTGTGGTGGGCCGGATCACCTGCAGTAGAACAAGACAAGAAGAACTCAACAGCAGTAATCCCATGGTTATGGGCAATATTAGAGTATAGTGACTCGACATCACATGTGACCAGTAAAATGTCAGGTGGCAGGGTAACTTCCTTCAGTTGTTGGATAATCAGTCTTCATGTCATAGCAGAGAATCAGGCTTCACGTCACCCACCACTGGAACAGGCCACTGTCACATATTTAGGCCCAGGCACCCAGACAGAGGAGAGAGGTCCCGTAACAGAGAATCTGGCTTCATGTCAGCACAGAATCAGTCTTCATGTCATAGCAGAGAATCAGGCTTCACATCACCCACCAATGGAACAGGCCACTGTCACATATTTAGGCCCCGACACCCAGACAGAGGTCCCGTAACAGAGAATCTGGCTTCATGTCAGCACAGAATCAGTCTTCATGTCATAGCAGAGAATCAGGCTTCACGTCACCCACCACTGGAACAGGCCACTGTCACATATTTAGGCCCAGGCACCCAGGCAGAGGAGAGAGGTCCCGTAACAGAGAATCTGGCCTTATGTCAGCACAGAATCTGTCTTCATGTCATAGCAGAGAATCAGGCTTCATGTCACCCACCACTGGAACAGGCCACTGTCACATATTTAGGCCCAGGCACCCAGGCAGAGGAGAGAGGTCCCGTGACAGAGAATCTGGCTTCATGTCAGCACAGAATCAGTCTTCATGTCATAGCAGAGAATCAGGCTTCACGTCACCCACCACTGGAACAGGCCACTGTCACACATTTAGGCCCCGGCACCCAGACAGAGGAGAGGTGCCGTGCTGAATACACGTTCAGACAAAACGCTGGCCGCCGGGCAGGCCAGCACCTCCAAGGCATAAAAGGCTAGCTCTGGCCACGTGGACAATTTGGAGACCCAGAAGTTGAATAGGGCCGAACCATCAGTCAGTACGTGGAGGGGTGTGCACAGGTACTGTTCCACCATGTTAGTGAAATGTTGCCTCCTGCTAACACGTTCCGTATCAGGTGGTGGTGCAGTTAGCTGTGGCGTGGTGACAAAACTTTTCCACATCTCTGCCATGCTAACCCTGCCCTCAGAGGAGCTGGCCGTGACACAGCTGCGTTGGCGACCTCTTGCTCCTCCTCTGCCTTCGCCTTGGGCTTCCATTGGTTCCCCTGTGACATTTGGGAATGCTCTCAGTAGCGCATCTACCAACGTGCGCTTGTACTCGCGCATCTTCCTATCACTCTCCAGTGTAGGAAGTAAGGTGGGCACATTGTCTTTGTACCGGGGATCCAGCAGGGTGGCAACCCAGTAGTCCGCACACGTTAAAATGTGGGCAACTCTGCTGTCGTTGCGCAGGCACTGCAGCATGTAGTCGCTCATGTGTGCCAGGCTGCCCAGAGGTAAGGACAAGCTGTCCTCTGTGGGAGGCGTATCGTCATCGTCCTGTGTTTCCCCCCAGCCACGCACCAGTGATGGGTCCGAGCTGCTTTGGGTGCCACCCCGCTGTGAACATGCTTCATCCTCATCCTCCTCCACCTCCTCCTCATCCTCGTCCTCCTCGTCCTCCAGTAGTGGGCCCTGTCTGGCCACATTTGTACCTGGCCTCTGCTGTTGCAAAAAACTTCCCTCTGAGTCACTTTGAAAAGACTGGCCTGAAAGTGCTAAAAATGACCCCTCTTCCTCCTCTTCCTCCTGGGCCACCTCCTCTTCCATCATCGCCCTAAGTGTTTTCTCAAGGAGACATAGAAGTGGTATTGTAACGCTGATAACGGCGTCATCGCCACTGGCCATGTTGGTGGAGTACTCGAAACAGCGCAACAGGGCACACAGGTCTCGCATGGAGGCCCAGTCATTGGTGGTGAAGTGGGTCTGATCCGCAGTGCGACTGACCCGTGCGTGCTGCAGCTGAAACTCCACTATGGCCTGCTGCTGCTCGCACAGTCTGTCCAGCATGTGCAAGGTGGAGTTCCACCTGGTGGGCACGTCGCATATGAGGCGGTGAGCGGGAAGGCCGAAGTTACGCTGTAGCGCAGACAGGCGAGCAGCGGCAGGGTGTGAACGCCGGAAGCACGAACAGACGGCCCGCACTTTATGCAGCAGCTCTGACATGTCGGGGTAGTTGCGAATGAACTTCTGCACCACCAAATTCAGCACATGCGCCAGGCAAGGGATGTGCGTCAAACCGGCTAGTCCCAGAGCTGCAACGAGATTTCGCCCATTATGGCACACCACCAGGCCGGGCTTGAGGCTCACCGGCAGCAACCACTCGTCGGTCTGTTGTTCTATACCCCGCCACAACTCCTGTGTGGTGTGGGGCCTGTCCCCCAAACATATGAGTTTCAGAATGGCCTGCTGACGTTTACCCCGGGCTGTGCTGAAGTTGGTGGTGAAGGTGTGTGGCTGACTGGATGAGCAGGTGGAAGAAGAGGAGGAGGAAGCTGAGTAGGAGGAGGAGGAGACAGGAGGCAAAGAATGTTGCCCTGCGATCCTTGGCGGCGGAAGGACGTGCGCCAAACAGCTCTCCGCCTGGGGCCCAGCCGCCACTACATTTACCCAGTGTGCAGTTAGGGAGATATAGCGTCCCTGGCCGTGCTTACTGGTCAACGTATCTGTGGTTAGGTGGACCTTGCCACAGATGGCGTTGCGCAGTGCACACTTGATTTTATCGGACACTTGGTTGTGCAGGGAAGGCACGGCTCTCTTGGAGAAGTAGTGCCGGCTGGGAACAACATACTGTGGGACAGCAAGCGACATGAGCTGTTTGAAGCTGTCTGTGTCCACCAGCCTAAATTACAGCATTTCATAGGCCAGTAGTTTAGAAATGCTGGCATTCAGGGCCAGGGATCGAGGGTGGCTAGGTGGGAATTTACGCTTTCTCTCAAATGTTTGTGAGATGGAGAGCTGAACGCTGCCGTGTGACATGGTTGAGATGCTTGGTGACGCAGGTGGTGGTGTTGGTGGTACATCCCATGTTTGCTGGGCGGCAGGTGCCAACGTTCCTCCAGAGGCGGAGGAAGAGGCCGAGGCGGCGGCAGCAGCAGCAGAAGAGGCCGAGGCGGCAGCAGCAGAAGAGGTAGCAGGGGGAGCCTGAGTGACTTCCTTGTTTTTAAGGTGTTTACTCCACTGCAGTTCATGCTTTGCATGCAGGTGCCTGGTTGTGCTAAGGTTCAGAACGTTAATGCCTCGCTTCAGGCTCTGATGGCACATCGTGCAAACCACTCGGGTCTTGTCGTCAGCACATTGTTTAAAGAAGTGCCATGCCAGGGAACTCCTTGAAGCTGCCTTTGGGGTGCTCGGTCCCAGATGGCGGCGGACAGTAGCAGGCGGAGTCTCTTGGCGGCGGGTGTTCTGATTTTGCCCACTGCTCCCTCTTTTGCTACGCTGTTGGCTCGGTCTCACCACTGCCTCTTCCTCCGAACTGTGAAAGTCAGTGGCACGACCTTCATTCCATGTGGGGTCTAGGACCTCATCGTCCCCTGCATCGTCTTCCACCCAGTCTTGATCCCTGACCTCCTGTTCAGTCTGCACACTGCAGAAAGACGCAGCAGTTGGCACCTGTGTTTCGTCATCATCAGAGACGTGCTGAGGTGGTATTCCCATGTCCTCATCATCAGGAAACATAAGTGGTTGTGCGTCAGTGCATTCTATGTCTTCCACCTCTGGGGAAGGGCTAGGTGGATGCCCTTGGGAAACCCTGGCAGCAGAGTCTTCAAACAGCATAAGAGACTGCAGCATAACTTGAGGCTCAGACAGTTTCCCTGATATGCATGGGGGTGATGTGACAGACTGATGGGCTTGGTTTTCATGCGCCATCTGTGCGCTTTCTGCAGAAGACTGGGTGGGAGATAATGTGAACGTGCTGGATGCACTGTCGGCCACCCAATTGACTAATGCCTGTACCTGCTCAGGCCTTACCATCCTTAGAACGGCATTGGGCCCCACCAAATATCCCTGTAAATTCTGCTGGCTACTGGGACCTGAGGTAGTTGGTTCACTAGGACGTGTGGCTGTGGCAGAACGGCCACGTCCTCTTCCAGCACCAGAGGGTCCACTAACACCACCACGACCATGTCCACGTCTGCGTCCCTTACTAGTTGTTTTCCTCATTGTTACCGTTCACCACAATAAGAAAAATATTATTCGGGCCAATGTATTGAATTAAAATTCAGGCCTTTTTTTACAGACACCTAACACTATCTGGCTATCTATTTAGGTACCGTATTACACTAATACAGGCACAGCAGTAATGACAGATTTGGTTGAATATAAATGTGAGGCCTATTTTTTACGCGCTGTGTGACAGATATACCTTTAATCACAGAATTAGACTTGTATCTGCACGGTAGCATGTGTGTTAAGTTTTTCAGAATGACACTATCAGCACCTTGAATCTAAGATATCCTTTTTGGGATAGATTTAAAGTAGGCCTGATATAGCAGAAACTACTAATTTTGAGAATGGCAAATTTGGGAATAGTTTTTCAACCCAGAACAAAAACTGTGCTTTTACGGTCACTAAATATAACTTGACCAGCTAAAACTGTACTGATTTGAAGGAATAGAAATGTCAGGCCTATTTTTTAGGCGCTGGGTGACAGGCTCAACTTGCCCCTGATGTAATATATGGCCAGAAAATAACCACACTGTTGATGGTTAAATGCACTTGGGTGACACAGGCTCAGCCTGCACCTGATGTAGGATATAGCAAAAAATAACCACACTATTGATGGTTAAATGCACTTGATGACAGCTTGTGCTGGCGCACCACAAGCCACAAAATGGCCGCCGATCACCCCAGAAAAAAGTGACTGAAAAACGCTCTAGGCAGCCTAAAAAAAGTGAGCAATTCAATAGCAGCAGTTCAATGATCCACAGCTGGAGATCGATCACTGAATTAAGTCTTTTGGAGGAGTTAATCTCCCTAATCTCTCCCTAACGTCACAGCTGCATCCTCTCCCTACACTTGAATCAGCAGAGTGACGTGCAGCGCTACGTGACCCAAGCTTATATAGAGGCTGGGTCACATGCTGCACTGGCCAATCACAGCCATGCCAATAGTAGTCATGGCTGTGATGGCCTCTTGGGCAAGTAGTATGACGCTTGTTGATTGGCTACTTTGCAGCCTTTCAAAAAGCGCCAAGAAAGCGCCGAACACCGAACCCGGACTTTTACGAAAATGTTCGGGTTCGGGTCCGTGTCACGGACACCCCAAAATTCGGTACGAACCCGAACTATACAGTTCGGGTTCGCTCATCCCTAGTCAGCACCATATTTGCGAATTAACGCAAGGTGTGGACAAACGCCAGGACTCCTACATAGAAAGTGATCAGGAAGATTATGATGACTACGATGCATTCAAGGATCACCGACCATGCTGTTTTCTCCAGCTGGAATGTATCAGCCACTTATTCCCATTCACATCAGTCTCTTGAAAAATCGTTCCATGGGAACTATGGTGTGAACCCGGGAATATGAGCCGATCTATTGGAAAAGCAGCATATTAGTTCATTGTAATATCGATCTTATACAGCTCAGTATTGATGGAAGAATCACATAGTATGGGCTAAGACTAAAATCTGTGGGTATCGGGCATTTACAGACAATTTAGAGACAGGTAGGTATTGTATATTCTATCACTTTTCCCTATAGCAATTATCTCAACATGATTATGTTGTTATGTTTCACCTTCCACTATGATCTTATTTACTGAGAATCACATTGTATGTTTTTTGTTTTTTATTATTTTTTATTTATTTTTATCTCTAATTTGTGGTTTTATAATTAGGTATCTATCTGAATATAATTTCTATATGTATCAGAGAATTATATGCAGAAAGCAATACAATATTTTTTATGGGCAATATCAATGTAATCCATATCATGTAAGGTTTTCAATTCCATGTTAAACCTTATAAATTATATATTTCTATTTTGGAGGAGAATAACTACACAGTTTTATATTTTATATTCTATGCCTTATATATTTTGTATTATATTCTGTAGCACTGTGAGGTATATTTTTATATGTCACAGGTGAACATGTTTGCACAGGTGTCTCGCGTCGACCGGACTGAATTTTCGGTTCACCCTGCCCTTTGTGATCCCTCCCTGTGGGTGGGAACATCGGAGGTCAGCCTTATTTCAGCCCGGAACATGTCAGACACCTTAGATCATGACTAAGAACACCATCGTTCGAAACGCGTAGATCTTGGGGATAAAGTGGGAGCCAGTGTCACTGTTTGCTGTATCCACCTGTATTTTGGTGACGAATAAAAACCGGGATTTTTCACTACGCCCATTCTGGTGCTGGAGCTTTTTTCTATCTTGTGCATTACTTCTGAGGACTGGCTTGAGTCCGCCCCGTGCACCGTCATACAGGATAAGAAGGTGAGCTGGCTGTAACTTTTCTACTACGCTGAGCAGACTGTATGAAACATTGGAGGTGAGGGCCTACATTTCAGCGAACCCCATAAAACATTGTAGTGAGGGCCTTATGGTGAGCGAACCCCATAAAACAATGTAGTGAGGTCCTACAGGTGAACAGACCATATGAAACATTGGCGGTGAGGGCCTACAGTTCAGCGAACCCCATAAAACATTGTAGGGCCTACAGCTGAGCAGACCGTATGAAACATTGGAGTGAGGGCCTATAGGTGAGCGAACCCAATAAATCATTGTAGTGAGGGCCTTATGGTGAGCAAACCCCATAAAACATTGTAGTGAGGGCCTACAGCTGAGCAGACTGTATGAAACATTAAAGGTGAAGGCCAACAGGTGAGCGAACCCCATAAAACATTGTAGTGATGGCCTACAGCTGAGCAGACCATTTGAAATATTGGCGGTGAGGGCCTACAGGTGAGCGAACCCCATAAAACATTGTAGTGAGGGCCTATAGCTGAGAAGACCATATGAAACATTGGAGGTGAGGGCCTACAGCTGAGCAGACCGTATGAAACATTGTAGTGAGGGCCTACATGTGAGCAAACCCCATAAAACATTGTAGTGAGGGCCTATAGCTGAGAAGACCATATGAAACATTGGAGGTGAGGGCCTACAGCTGAGCAGACCGTATGAAACATTGTAGTGAGGGCCTACATGTGAGCAAACCCCATAAAACATTGTAGTGAGGGTCTATAGCTGAGCAGACCGTATGAAACATTGTAGTGAGGGCCTACAACTGAGCAGACCGTATGAAACATTGGAGGTGAAGGTCTACAGGTGAGCGAATCCCATAAAAAATTGTAGTGAGGGCCTACAGCTGATCAGACTGTATGAAACATTGGCGGTGAGGGCCTACAGGTGAGCGAACACCATAAAACATTGTAGTGAGGGCCTATAGCTGAGAAGACCATATGAAACATTGGAGGTGAGGGCCTACAGCTGAGCAGACCGTATAAAACTTTGGAGTGAGGGCCTAAAGGTGAGCAAACCCCATAAAACATTGTAGTGAGGGTCTTATGGTGAGCGGTAGTGAGGGCCTACAGCTGAGCAGACCGTATGAAACATTGTAGTGATGACCTACAGGTGATCAAACCCCATAAAACATTGTAGTGAGGGCCTTATGATGAGCAAAGCCCATCAAATATTGTAGTGCAGATTATTAGTGCAGTTTTTCAAGCTTGGATCTGGGTCATCATAAATTAATCCCAAGGCTTTAAAAAATTCTTCCACCGACCGGAGGGCCAGAGAACCGGACGGCAGAGAAAAGGCACAGGATTGCGCGTCCCCTTTAAGCAGATAAATGATTATCCCTACCCTCTGACTCTTATCACCAGACGAAGATGGACGCAGCTGAAAATACAACTTGCATGACTCTTTAAAGCGGATAAAGTCATCCACACTACCTGCAAATCTATCAGGGAGAGCGACCTTAGGCTCCCCATAAATTTGACTTCCTCCTATTGCACCTGATGCCAGAGCATTCTGACACCGTGTGACCGAATTACGCAGATCTGCAACCTCTAGGGATAATCCCTGCATGCAATCAACTAGCGCATCAATTGACTCCATCTCAAAACAGCTGAGAAATGGCAGTCAAAGTATTAGCGGGTTATAATGTCACGGGGGAAAGGATACCAGATAAACAGAAAATAAACAAACAAGTGACTAGGTGAGAAGCTGGGGATCAAGGTCACCTCCTGACAAATCCCTAACAGCTCTCCCTATACTTCTATGCCCACGTTCAGACCCTGAAGGTGGTAATAACGTGTACTCGTGCCAACTTATCTTTTCTGAGCAGGAACAGCAAATCCTTCCTTCCTTTCTTTCACAGAGCCAGACAGAAGCTATAACCCGCACAGGACACTGGGAGTGGGTGTAATTTAAACTGAAACCAACGACCCCACCCAGTGCACCTGAAAGGAGGCAGATACAGCACAACTCCAAAACAAAAACAAAAGGCTACACACGTGCTGCTAACCTGGCAGACCTCCGCACATAGCCTGAGCAGGGCATGACAATACTGCTGTCATATTCAGTCATTAAACAAACACCCGTTAGGGCAAAAGTTTATTTGGCAGCCTTTGCTGCATATGTCATTGTGAGATACACCCTTTATATATTTGGGTTATATTCAGATATTTGAAATTCCGCCATTTGGTGCACATACTAAATGATAAAACACTCAGTAACACTGACATGGAAAAGGATCTAGGAATTTTTATAAACAGCAAACTAAGCTGCAAAAACCAGTGTCAGGCAGCTGCTGCCAAGGCCAATAAGATAATGGGTTGCATCAGAAAGGGCATAGATGCCCGTGATAAGAACATAGTGCTACCACTTTACAAATCGCTAGTCAGACCACACATGGAGTATTGTGTACAGTTCTGGGCTCCTGTAAACAAGGCAGACATAGCAGAGCTGGAGAGGGTCCAGAGGAGGGCAACTAAAGTAATAACTGGAATGGGGCAACTACAGGACCCTGAAAGATTATCAAAATTAGGGTTATTCACTTTAGAAAAAAGACGACTGAGGGGAGATCTAATTAATGTATAAATATATCAGGGGTCAGTACAGAGATCTCTCCCATCATCTATTTATCCCCAGGACTGTGACTGTGACGAGGGGACATCCTCTGCGTCTGGAGGAAAGAAGGTTTGTGCACAAACATAGAAGAGGATTCTTTACAGTAAGAGCAGTGAGACTATGGACTCTTTACTGTAAGAGCAGTGAGACTATGGACTCTTTACTGTAAGAGCAGTGAGACTATGGACTCTTTACTGTAAGAGCAGTGAGACTATGGACTCTACTGTAAGAGCAGTGAGACTATGGACTCTTTACTGTAAGAGCAGTGAGACTATGGACTCTATACTGTAAGAGCAGTGAGACTATGGACTCTGTACTGTAAGAGCAGTGAGACTATGGACTCTTTACTGTAAGAGCAGTGAGACTATGGACTCTTTACTGTAAGAGCAGTGAGACTATGGACTCTATACTGTAAGAGCAGCCAGACTATGGACTCTATACTGTAAGAGCAGTGAGACTATGGACTCTTTACTGTAAGAGCAGTGAGACTATGGACTCTTTACTGTAAGAGCAGTGAGACTATGGACTCTTTACTGTAAGAGCAGTGAGACTATGGACTCTATACTGTAAGAGCAGTGAGACTATGGACTCTTTACTGTAAGAGCAGTGAGACTATGGACTCTTTACTGTAAGAGCAGTGAGACTATGGACTCTTTACTGTAAGAGCAGTGAGACTATGGACTCTTTACAGTAAGAGCAGTGAGACTATGGACTCTTTACTGTAAGAGCAGTGAGACTATGGACTCTGTACTGTAAGAGCAGTGAGACTATGGACTCTTACTGTAAGAGCAGTGAGACTATGGACTCTTACTGTAAGAGCAGTGAGACTATGGACTCTTTACTGTAAGAGCAGTGAGACTATGGACTCTATACTGTAAGAGCAGTGAGACTATGGACTCTTTACTGTAAGAGCAGTGAGACTATGAACTCTATACTGTAAGAGCAGCCAGACTATGGACTCTATACTGTAAGAGCAGTGAGACTATGGACTCTGTACTGTAAGAGCAGCCAGACTATGGACTCTATACTGTAAGAGCAGCCAGACTATGGACTCTTTACAGTAAGAGCAGTGAGACTATGGACTCTTTACTGTAAGAGCAGTGAGACTATGGACTCTTTACTGTAAGAGCAGTGAGACTATGGACTCTTTACTGTAAGAGCAGTGAGACTATGGACTCTTACTGTAAGAGCAGTGAGACTATGGACTCTTTACTGTAAGAGCAGTGAGACTATGGACTCTTTACTGTAAGAGCAGTGAGACTATGGACTCTTTACTGTAAGAGCAGTGAGACTATGGACTCTTTACTGTAAGAGCAGTGAGACTATGGACTCTTTACTGTAAGAGCAGTGAGACTATGGACTCTTTACTGTAAGAGCAGTGAGACTATGGACTCTTTACTGTAAGAGCAGTGAGACTATGGACTCTTTACTGTAAGAGCAGTGGGACTATGGACTCTTTACTGTAAGAGCAGTGAGACTATGGACTCTTTACTGTAAGAGCAGTGAGACTATGGACTCTTTACTGTAAGAGCAGTGAGACTATGGACTCTTTACTGTAAGAGCAGTGAGACTATGGACTCTTTACTGTAAGAGCAGTGAGACTATGGACTCTTTACTGTAAGAGCAGTGAGACTATGGACTCTTTACTGTAAGAGCAGTGAGACTATGGACTCTTTACTGTAAGAGCAGTGAGACTATGGACTCTTTACTGTAAGAGCAGTGAGACTATGGACTCTTACAGTAAGAGCAGTGAGACTATGGACTCTTTACTGTAAGAGCAGTGAGACTATGGACTCTTTACTGTAAGAGCAGTGAGACTATGGACTCTTTACTGTAAGAGCAGTGAGACTATGGACTCTTTACTGTAAGAGCAGTGAGACTATGGACTCTTTACTGTAAGAGCAGTGAGACTATGGACTCTTTACTGTAAGAGCAGTGAGACTATGGACTCTTTACTGTAAGAGCAGTGAGACTATGGACTCTTTACTGTAAGAGCAGTGAGACTATGGACTCTATACTGTAAGAGCAGTGAGACTATGGACTCTATACTGTAAGAGCAGTGAGACTATGGACTCTTTACTGTAAGAGCAGTGAGACTATGGACTCTTACTGTAAGAGCAGTGAGACTATGGACTCTTTACTGTAAGAGCAGTGAGACTATGGACTCTTACTGTAAGAGCAGTGAGACTATGGACTCTTTACTGTAAGAGCAGTGAGACTATGGACTCTGTACTGTAAGAGCAGTGAGACTATGGACTCTACTGTAAGAGCAGTGAGACTATGGACTCTATACTGTAAGAGCAGTGAGACTATGGACTCTTTACTGTAAGAGCAGTGAGACTATGGACTCTATACTGTAAGAGCAGTGAGACTATGGACTCTGTACTGTAAGAGCAGTGAGACTATGGACTCTTTACTGTAAGAGCAGTGAGACTATGGACTCTTTACTGTAAGAGCAGTGAGACTATGGACTCTATACTGTAAGAGCAGTGAGACTATGGACTCTTTACTGTAAGAGCAGTGAGACTATGGACTCTTTACTGTAAGAGCAGTGAGACTATGGACTCTTTACTGTAAGAGCAGTGAGACTATGGACTCTTTACTGTAAGAGCAGTGAGACTATGGACTCTATACTGTAAGAGCAGTGAGACTGTGGACTCTATACTGTAAGAGCAGTGAGACTATGGACTCTTTACTGTAAGAGCAGTGAGACTATGGACTTTACTGTAAGAGCAGTGAGACTATGGACTCTTTACTGTAAGAGCAGTGAGACTATGGACTCTTTACTGTAAGAGCAGTGAGACTATGGACTCTTTACTGTAAGAGCAGTGAGACTATGGACTCTATACTGTAAGAGCAGTGAGACTATGGACTCTTTACTGTAAGAGCGGTGAGACTATGGACTCTTTACTGTAAGAGCAGTGAGACTATGGACTCTTTACTGTAAGAGCGGTGAGACTATGGACTCTTTACTGTAAGAGCAGTGAGACTATGGACTCTGTACTGTAAGAGCAGTGAGACTATGGACTTTACTGTAAGAGCAGTGAGACTATGGACTCTTTACTGTAAGAGCAGTGAGACTATGGACTCTTTACAGTAAGAGCAGTGAGACTATGGACTCTTTACTGTAAGAGCAGTGAGACTATGGACTCTTTACTGTAAGAGCAGTGAGACTATGGACTCTTTACTGTAAGAGCAGTGAGACTATGGACTCTTTACTGTAAGAGCAGTGAGACTATGGACTCTTTACTGTAAGAGCGGTGAGACTATGGACTCTTTACTGTAAGAGCAGTGAGACTATGGACTCTTTACAGTAAGAGCAGTGAGACTATGGACTCTGTACTGTAAGAGCAGTGAGACTATGGACTTTACTGTAAGAGCAGTGAGACTATGGACTCTTTACTGTAAGAGCAGTGAGACTATGGACTCTTTACAGTAAGAGCAGTGAGACTATGGACTCTTTACAGTAAGAGCAGTGAGACTATGGAGCTCTCTGCCTGAGGAGGTGGTGATGGTGAGTACAATAAAGGAATTCAGTGTAATAATATTACAGGCTATAGCTACTAGAGAGGGGTCGTTGATCCAGGGAGTTATTCTGATGCCTGAGTCGGGGAGGAATTTTTTTCTCCTTAAGTTAGTAAAATTGGCTTCTACCTCACAGGGTTTTTTTTTTTTTGCCTTCCTCTGGATCAACTTGCAGGATGACAGGCCGAACTGGATGGACAAATGTCTTTTTTCGGCCTTATGTACTATGTTACTATGTTACTATGTTATATATTTAATTGAGGCCTAGTGTGGGTCAGGGCGTGTGAGATACACCCTGTATATACAGGGGTTATATTCTTCTATTAATAAAACACCCTTTTTTGGGCAAAATATACAATATTTCCGCCCTTGCAGCATCAAGACGTTTGAAATTCAAGGGTTATATACTGCTGTCATATTAAGTTATTAAAAAAACACCCGTTTTGGCAAAAAAAGTTTATTTGGCAGCCTTTGCTGCATATGTTATTGTGAGATACACCCTTTCTATATTTGGGTTATATTCAGTTACTTGAAATACAGCCATTTTGTGCACAAACCTTTAATTGAGGCCTAGTGTGGGTCAGGGCGTGTGAGATACACCCTTTAAATACAGGGGTTTTATTCAGGTATTTGAAATACAGCCATTTTGGGCACAAATCTTTAATTGAGGCCTAGTCTGGTTCAGGCCGTATGAGATTCACCCTGTACATACTGTCGTTCTATTCTACTAATAATTAAACACCCATTTAGGGAAAGATCCTAAATTCCAAAAATATGAGGAGAGTGTTGTGACAACCACCCGCCAATCCCGTCGTCCTATGCCACAGTTGCCATACAGGTCTCCACTAGAGACTTCTGGAGGCGAATCCACTGTGAGCACAGAAGACGTTTAAGATTGGTTGGTGGGCCCATACATGATACAATCATGATTGTATGTACAATCGGTAAAAATTAAATTACTGATTTCACGCTGGAAATAAAATTTATTTGCTGCCACCACTCTTCGTATTGAATCAGGGCGAAGAGACCCCGGCTAGCTAATCCTAAAGGGACGAAACGGTTATTTGCAACCTAGCTAGTAAATTAACAATTTATAAAAATAAAACAATTTGGTAGTATGTCTTCTGAGGACAGAGTTCTTAGCATAGATCAGTTCATCAAGTAACAAGGGCAAAACTGGAATGATGAAATCATTAGTTTTTTATTCTAAAACTATACACAAAAATATATATATTAATGCTGACAGATAAATATACCGGCCAGTTGAACAGATTGGTTTGGATAGAAATAGGTAAGAGGTGGAAGGGAATAGAATGTCTGTAAGTTCAGAATTACCGTGGTACAGTCCAGTAAAAGGCCAAGTCTTTGTATAATAATCCAAGATGGTGGGGTGTGCCCGTGTCTAGCGGGCGGTCGTGATGTCAGTCGACGTCAGATGGTAGAAGAAGGACGCAGGACCTGAGTGTGTCACTGTTTTTACCCACTCTGAAGCGGGGAGTGGTTATGACACGTTCAGGTCCAGCCTTGTGTAATTGGAACAGGGGCAGTCCTTTGCCCCATAGGGAGAAAATCTGGCAGAATCTTTGCTTTGCCCATTTCTCCATATCCCGTAAGTCCAATCAAGAAATATAGTTGATATTGATAATCAGTACAATTTTACGCATCATCTGATAACAAATACGACTAGAAGATAATGCAGGGTGCCTTAGAACCTTTATATCTCAGAGCGGGAATCTCTGATTTGCCCACGGGTTTCCTAGAAGGTGGGTTAGAAGAACCAAAACCATCTCTGAAAAGATAGTTCCTTTCACATTTCCATAGCCCATGAAATATTAGGAAAATATGGGAAAAATATGAGGCTTATGGATTGAAGGGGACTTTCAGGTCATCTTCCTTCCTGTACCAACCAGCTGTGTGATAAGGATCTGTCCTTTTCTTCTAAAGCTCGCTGCCCAGGCTAAAGGCGTGAGACCCCTGCTGGTATTGGAGACACTATGGCTGCAGAAAGACCAGGTTTAGGAGGTTCTGTCATAAGAGAACTAGATTGATGGCTACTCAACTTGGCCTGGGCAGGAAAGGTTTGTCACAAGGTGGTGATAATGGCACCTCTGCTCTGTGAATTACTCCTTTAGTCAAAAGAGAAGATTTTTAGTAAAGGCTCCGGTGTCTCTGTGATTGCGAAATATGGCGCATTTGCGATTTCCTAGTATCGCTGTGGATCGCAAAGCGTCACACCTCCCCCCTTTGGAAGATTGGGGAAGGAGTGGTCAGCAAGACTGGGACTGAAGCAATCCCAACTCCCTATTTGAGCTCGTTACAGCGGGAAAGTCCGTCAGCATTCTGATGGCGACTTCCCGGTTTGTGCTGAATCGTGAAATCGTACTGTTGGAGCGCTAAGCTCCAGCGGAGAAGTTTTCCGTTGGTACCAGAAGTACGTTTCAGCCAGCTGAGAGGGTTGTGATCTGTGATGACCATGAAGGATCGTCCATATAGGTACGATTGTAGTTTCTGTAGGGCCCATACGATCGCTAGGCACTCTTTCTCAGTGGTGCAGTATGCGGTTTCCCGCGGAAGTAGTTTTCGGCTCAGGTAGAGGACAGGGTGCTCATTCCCGGTTGCGTCCACCTGACTAAGGACGGCTCCCAGACCGTGGTCTGAGGCGTCAGTTTGTACTAGGAACTGACGGGAGAAGTCGGGAGCTTGAAGGACAGGAGCGCTAGCTAGCGCTTCCTTCAGGGCCCGAAATGCCTGTTTTAGTTCCGAGTTCCATGTGACCGTGTTGGGTTGTTTTTTGCCCGTGGCATCGGTCAGTGGTTTAGCCAGAGTACTATAGGATGGAACAAACTTCCTATAGTACCCTGCCGTTCCCAAAAATGCCTGTATTTGTTTTTTGGTGTTAGGCCGTGGCCATGCTACAATGGCATCGACCTTCCCTATCTGAGGTTTCAGGGTCTGGCTGCCTACTCTGTGTCCAAGGTACTGAACCTCTGTCATGGCAATCTGACATTTGTTGGGCTTAACGGTCAGATTGGCAGCGGACAGTCTTCCCAATACCTGTGACAGATGGTCAAGGTGATCTTCCCAGGTTGGACTATATATGGCTATATCGTCCAGATATGCTAGGGCATAACCTTGCATTCCTTCCAACAGTTCATTCATGGCCCGCTGAAATGTGGTGGGCGCATTCTTCATCCCAAAGGGCATACGAGTTAACTCATAGAGGCCAAAAGGGGTGATGAATGCGGATTTCGCTCTCGCCTCTGGCGCAAGCGGAATCTGCCAGTATCCACGACTCAAGTCCATGATTGTTAGATAGCTGGCGGACGCCAGCTGATCCAGCAATTCATCAATTCGAGGCATGGGATACGCATCGGCTATGGTGATGTCATTCAGTCTCCGATAGTCGACACAGAACCGGGTTGTCTTGTCCTTTTTGGGGACTAAAACAACCGGGGCGGCCCATGGACTAGAGGATTTCTGGATGACCATTAACTGTAGCATCTCATCAATCTCTCGTTTGATCTCAGCCTGCACTTCGGGTGAGGTGCGATAGGGGCCCTGCCGTAAGGGCTGGTGGGTCCCTGTGTCAACTCGGTGAGCTGCTAGGTTGGTTTGGCCAGGGATGCCTGAGAATGTGGCGCTGTGCGCACTCAGGAGAGTGGTGAGCTGAAGCTTCTGTGGGTACGAGAGGTGGGGGTTGATGTTCCAATCATCTGCCACGTCTCGTAGCTCGGCTAGCAAGTCTATCAGTGGATCTGGCTCTTCGGGTTCTAGCTGGCTACACACTGCTAATACATACTGCTCTCTTTCCTCGTGTGCTTTTAACATGTTCACGTGGAACAGTTTCTGTCGCTTACCCCCGAGACTCACTAGGTAAGTGACTGGGTTCACCTGTTTCAGAATAGCGTATGGCCCGTCCCAGGCAGCCTGCAATTTGTTCTGCCTGACAGGGAGTAGGGCGTATACCTTCTGACCTGCTTGGTATGACCGCTCTCTGGCATGCTGATCATACCAAGCCTTCTGTTTGGCCTGTGCCTTTGCAAGCTTTTCCGTCACTATGGTCATGAGGGACTCCATCTTGTCCCGAAATTTTAGGACATATTCAACCACGGAGACTTCTGAGGGGTCACCTTTTCCCTCCCAGGTCTCCCGAATCAGTTTTAAGGTCCCTCGGACGTCTCGTCCATATAGGAGTTCAAAGGGTGAGAACCCAGTGGACTCCTGTGGCACTTCTCTGTAAGCGAACAGCAAATGAGGCAGGTGCCGCTCCCAGTCCTTCCCCTGCGATTCCACGAATGTGGCCAGCATTTGCTTTAACGTTCCGTTGAAACGTTCGCAAAGGCCGTTGGTTTGCGGGTGATACGCACTGGAAGTGGTGTGCTTGATTTGCATCCTCTCACAGAGGGCTTCCATTAACTCCGACATGAAGCAAGAGCCCTGATCAGAGATCATCTCGGCGGGGAAACCTACACGCGAGAAAATCCCGATCAAGGCGTCCGCCACCGTGGCCGACCTAAGGGAAGACAGTGCTACCGCCTCTGGATAACGGGTGGCATAGTCCACGACCGTTAAGATGTAGCGCTTGCCAGAACTGCTAGGAATGGGAAGGGGACCAATTATATCCACTTCCACTCTCTGGAAGGGCTCTGTGATCACGAGCAGTGGCTGCAAAGGAGCTTTGCGGGGTCCTCCAGCCATCTTAACCCTCTGGCAAGTGGTACACGATCGGCAGTACTTAGTTATGTCCGTTCCCATCGTGGGCCAGTAAAAATGGTTCTGAACACGTTTGTGGTTCTTTCTGATTCCCAAATGTCCTGCAAGTGGAATGTCGTGGGCTGCTTTGAGCACCTGTGCCCGAAATGCCCTAGGGACTACCAGCTGTCTCGTGTTCTCACCTGCGCCACCTTTTGTAGGCTGCACAGCTTCACAGTACAGTCGGTTGTTCTCCCAATAGATTTTATATGGAGTGCCCTCGCCTGGAGCCTGGCCGGCTCGGGCCCTAAGGGCCTCCAGACTAGGGTCACCCTTCAAGGCCTGCACGAATGCAGTGCCACCGGTCTCCTCCAGCTGACCAGTGACATATGAAGTCAGCTGTGGAGAGTTACCTTCAATGCTGGGGTCAGAGGTGGGTGGAGGGACGGCTGGTTCTGTCCCCGCAGCCCCATCTGAGCCCAGGTTACTGGCGACACTGGAAGCGTCTACCAGCGCAGTGACACAATCATCATCATCACATGAAATGGTCATTCTCGCATTGTCATCCGCCTGAGGGTCAGAATCGCCCGAGGGGGTCCCTTCGGTCGGTTCTGAGTTCAGGCGGCTGGCCATGGAACGTGTAATGGCCAGAACAGGTACAGCATCATTTATATCACCATTGCTACCACTAACACACGCATTCGGATCAACAATGACAGGTGCAGAAGTAGGCAAATGACATTAGGTTGCTTGTACATTTAAATCTGATACCTCTCTAGGTGCGTTAGGGACAGTAAAAATAGCAGGCAAAGTGTCCCTGTCTCCCTGTTTCCCCAAAGGGCGGTACAGTACCTGGTTTTGGTCAGGGAGTCCTGCTTGGGCCTCCTGCGCGCTTGCAGGGTATTCGTAATGGGAAACAAGGGTGCCCAAATCAGTGCCAAGCACTGTGGCAACGGGAATATCATCCAGGACCCCAACAACCCGCTTTTGACGTCCCATTCCCCAATCAATGGTGACTTGGGCTTGGGCCACATGAGTGCGAGTGCCCCCAACTCCGGTCAGAGCGAGGTACTTTCCTGGAAGGATATCCTTCTCCGTAACAAGATGTGAACAGACCAAGGTGACATCTGCACCGGTATCACGGAATCCGATGACAGTCTGGCCGTTCACAGTGACAGGCTGGTGATTCTGGGATCTGCTGTGCACCTCGGGTCCTCCGACCAGCAATACAGCAGACGAGGTAGGCGTGGAAGCGTTGGCCCCTTTAGGGCTTGGCGTCGTCGTGGTGCTAGGAGGTTGGGCCGGCTTCCCTGCGTAACAGGTTTGCTTGGTGTGACCGGGCCTGCGACACAGCTCACACCAGGGCCTGGTTGTCTCACGGTTCACAGGGCCAGCGGGCCTGCCTTCTCTCCAGTTCTGGGACATGGCTCTGTCCTGGTTGGGTACTGGAGTTTTGCGGCTGTCAGGTACCAGGGGTTTGCGGATGTCTGATACCACCGGCCTGCGGATGTCCGTCATCACAGGTTTGCGAATGTCCGGTACCCGGGTTGCGACAAACATGTCTGCCAGCTCAGCGGCTTCTTTCACAGACTGGGGCTTGCGCTCCAGCACAAACTGTCTCACATCTGTAGAGCATATCGCAAGGAGTTGGTCATGGATCATCAAATCCTCAAGGTGAGCATAAGTCTTTTCTTTAAGAATTCTAGTCCATTGGCGGAATGTGGTGCATAAGCGGCTAGCCACATCCGCGTAAGAGTCTGTGGATCCTTTCTGGATGGCACGGAACTTTCTCCGGTAAACCTCAGGGGTTAACTGGAACTTAGCAATTATGGCATCCTTGATAGTCTGATAATCGCAATCTTGGTCTGTGGGTAGTTCCGCAAAAGCATCCAGCGCTTTACCAGTCAGCTGAGGCGTCAGGTGTAGAGCCCACTGATCCTCAGGGATGCAGAACTGGCGGCACGCTCTCTCAAACGAGCGTAAATATAAATCAATGTCCCATTTTTCTCCATAACTGGAAACCTTGCTTTGGGGACCACGGGTAGAGGAATGCCTCCTGCAGCAGGAGTGTTAGGAGAGGAAGACCGCTCGGCCTGTCTCACTTGGGCCAGTTCTAGTGCACGCTGGTGTTGCAGCGCTTCCCTCTGAAGCTGGAACTGCTGCTGTCGCTCCTCTCTTTCAAGCTGCATCTGAAGCTGGAACTGCTGCTGTCGCTCCTCTCTTTCAAGCTGCATCTGAAGCTGGAACTGCTGCTGTCGCTCCTCTCTTTCGAGCTGCATCTCCAGGTATAAACGCAAATCCGCGCCAGTCAGGCCCGGTAACAACTGCTGGCTCATAGGGCCCAAGGCAGTGAAGTTTAGTCCAGAGCTGCTTGTTCCTTGCTGAGGGTTAGCAGGAGCTGTGGACATGCTGTTCTCCCGGGTACCTGCATCACCCGGAGCTGAAGTAGCAACCTCAGCACTCCCATAGCTGGTGATGCTGGGTGACGTTGAACGAAGGGGCAGCGAAGCCTCCCGCGTGGGATTGGAATCCTCCATCGCTTGGCCGTCTCTCTCCGTCAAAGCTTTGATCAGCTGTGATCGATTTTTGTGTAGAATGGCAATGCCTTGCGACTCACACACGGCTTGTAAGTCGGCGACAGACCAACTTAGGTAATTTGGAACTGAATCAGACATTCAGAAAAGAACAGAAAAAGAATAGGATATAGCAAAGAAAAGGTGGGGAAATGTAAACCAATCTATTCCTATCAATGTGTACCGTTTTGCGACCGGAACTCAAGTTCCGCAGGACAGGATACTAAGTAACCGCTGTCCTATTGTTATGATTGCTCAAAAAGCTGCACTTGTCAGTTCTTTGTGCTCTGATCTCCCAAAAGCTGACTTCTGCCTGGTTTTGGGTTCTGCTATCCCACTAGCTGCCACCAATGTAACAACCACCCGCCAATCCCGTCGTCCTATGCCACAGTTGCCATACCGGTCTCCACTAGAGACTTCTGGAGGCGAATCCACTGTGAGCACAGAAGACGTTTAAGATTGGTTGGTGGGCCCATACATGATACAATCACGATTGTATGTACAATCGGTAAAAATTAAATTACTGATTTCACGCTGGAAATAAAATTAATTTGTTGCCACCACTCTTCGTATTGAATCAGGGCGAAGAGACCCCGGCTAGCTAATCCTAAAGGGACGAAACGGTTATTTGCAACCTAGCTAGTAAATTAACAATTTATAAAAATAAAACAATTTGGTAGTATGTCTTCTGAGGACAGAGTTCTTAGCATAGATCAGTTCATCAAGTAACAAGGGCAAAACTGGAACGATGAAATCATTAGTTTTTTATTCTAAAACTATACACAAAAATATATATATTAAAGCTGACAGATAAATCTACCGGCCAGTTGAACAGATTGGTTTGGATAGAAATAGGTAAGAGGTGGAAGGGAATAGAATGTCTGTAAGTCCAGAATTACCGTGGTAGTGTCCCGTAAAAGGCCAAGTCTTTGTATAATAATCCAAGATGGTGGGGTGTGCCCGTGTCCAGCGGGCGGTCGTGATGTCAGTCGACGTCAGATGGTAGAAGAAGGACGCAGGACCTGAGTGTGTCACTGTTTTTACCCACTCTGAAGCGGGGAGTGGTTATGACACGTTCAGGTCCAGCCTTGTGTAATTGGAACAGGGGCAGTCCTTTGCCCCATAGGGAGAAAATCTGGCAGAATCTTTGCTTTGCCCATTTCTCCATATCCCGTAAGTCCAATCAAGAAATATAGTTGATATTGATAATCAGTACAATTTTACGCATCATCTGATAACAAATACGACTAGAAGATAATACAGGGTGCCTTAGAACCTTTATATCTCAGAGCGGGAATCTCTGATTTGCCCGCGGGTTTCCTAGAAGGTGGGTTAGAAGAACCAAAACCATCTCTGAAAAGATGGTTCCTTTCACATTTCCATAACCCATGAAATATTAGGAAAATATGGGAAAAATATGAAGCTTATGGATTGAAGGGGACTTTCAGGTCATCTTCCTTCCTGTACCAACCAGCTGTGTGATAAGGATCTGTCCTTTTCTTCTGAAGCTCGCTGCCCAGGCTAAAGGCGTGAGACCCCTGCTGGTATTGGAGACACTATGGCTGCAGAAAGACCAGGTTTAGGAGGTTCTGTCATAAGAGAACTAGATTGATGGCTGCTCAACTTGGCCTGGGCAGGAAAGGTTTGTCACAAGGTGGTGATAATGGCACCTCTGCTCTGTGAATTACTCCTTTAGTGAAAAGAGAAGATTTTTAGTAAAGGCTCCGGTGTCTCTGTGATTGCGAAATATGGCGCATTTGCGATTTCCTAGTATCGCTGTGGATCGCAAAGCGTCACAAGTGTCAAATAAGGGACGTGGCCCGGTCGTGGTGCTGCTGGTGGAGCTCCTGTTGCAGGGAGAGGACGTGGTCGATCTGTACCAGCTAAACGCACAAGTGAAACCCCTTCCTCAGGTGCGAGTAGGCGACAGAACCTGCAGCGGTATTTGGTCGGGCCTAATGCAGCTCTAAGAATGGTGAGGCCTGAACAAGTACAGGCGATAGTAGATTGGATGGCTGACAGTGGATCCATTTCCTTCACATTGTCTCCCACCCAGTCTCCTGCTGAAAGACCACAGTTGGCACCTGCAGCCGATGTCCATCAGTCTTTCACCTCGCCCCCTTGCAAATCAGCCAAGCAGTCTGAGCCCCAAGTCATGCAGCAGTCTCTTCTGCTTTTTGATGACTCTGTTAGCAGGGTTTCCCAGGGCCGTCCACCTAGCCCTGCCCCAGAAGTGGAAGAGATTGAGTGCACCGATGCCCAACCACTTATCTTTCAAGATGAGTACATGGGAAGACCACCGCAGCACGTCTCGGATGATGACGAAACACAGGTGCCAACTGCTGGGGCTTTCTGCAGTGTGCAGACCGACAAGGAGGGCAGGGGTGAAGACTGGGTCATGCGAGTGACCTATGTAGTTCGGAGGAAGAGGCGGTGGTCGCACAGAGCCACCAGCACAGCAGAAGAGGGAGCAGGGTGCAAAAGCGGAGCGGCCGTCCTCTAGACAGTACGCCTACTACTGCCCACCGCAGCAAGGGACCGAGCACACCAAAGCCAGCTCCAAGGAGTTCCCTGACGTGGCAGTTCTTCAGAGAATGTGCTGACGAGAAGACACGAGTGGTTTGCACGCTGTGCAATCAGAGCCTGAAGCGAGGCATAAACGTTCTCAACCTGAGCACAACCTGCATGACCAGGCATCTAAGTGCAAAGCACGAGCTGCAGTGGAGAAGACACCTCAAAAACCAAGAAAGGTCTCTGACTCCTCCTGCTTCCTCTTCTGCTGCAGTCGTGGCCTCTTCATCCACCTCTGGAGTGACAGTGCCACCTGCCACCCCGCAGAGGATCTGCAGGCAACACCACCACCTGGGTCACCAAGCATCTCCACAATGTCCCACGGAAGCGTTCAGCTCTCCATATCCCAAACGCTGGAGAGGAAGAGGAAGTACCCCCCTACCCACCCGCCATCCCTGGCCCTGAATGCCAGCATTTCTAAATTACTGGCCTTTGAAATGCTGTCATTCCGTCTGGTGGAGACGGATAGTTTTAAAAGCCTTATGGCGGTGGCTGTCCCACAGTACGTCGTGCCCAGCCGCCACTACTTTTCCAGGAGAGCCATCCCTTCCCTGCACAACCAAGTGGGGGACAAAATCAGGTGTGCACTGCGCAACGCCATCTGTGGCAAGGTGCACCTGACTACGGATACGTGGACCAGTAAGCACGGTCAGGGCCGTTATATCTCCATAACAGCACACTAGGTAAATGCAATGGCGGCTGGGCCTGAGGCGGATAGCAGTTTGGCGCATGTCCTTCCACCACCGAGGATTGCAGGGCGCTTCAGTTTGCCTCCTGTTGCTTCCTCCTCCTAATCCGCTTCCTCATCCTCTACCAGCTCCTCATCCGGTCAGCGTAACCCCTTCACCATCAACTTCAGCACAGCCAGGGGCAAACGACAGCAGGCAGTGTTATAACGTATCTGTTTGGGGGACAAACCCCACACCGCGCAGGAGCTGTGGACGGGCCTTGAACAACAGACCGATGAGTGGTTGGTGCCAGTCAGCCTCAAGCCCGGCCTGGTGGTGTGCGATAATGGGCGAAATCTCGTAGCAGCTCTGGGACTAGCCGGTTTGACGCACATCCCTTGCCTGGCGCATGCGCTGAATTTAGTGGTGCAGAGATTCCTTAAACATTACCCTGATATGTCAGAGCTGCTGCATAAAGTGCGGGCCGTCTGTGCGCGCTTCCGGCGTTCTCACCCTGCTGCTGCTCGCCTGTCAGCGCTGCAGCGTAACTTCGGCCTTCCCGCTCACCGCCTCATATGCGACGTGCCCTCCAGGTGGAACTCCACCTTGCACATGCTGGACAGACTGTGCGAGCAGCAGCAGGCCATAGTGGAGTTTCAGCTGCAGCACGCACGGGTCAGTCGCTCTGCGGAACAGCAACACTTCACCACCAATGACTGGGCCTCCATGCGAGACCTGTGTGCCCTGTTGCGCAGTTTCGAGTACTCCACCAACATGGCCAGTGCCGATAACGCAGTTCTCAGCGTTACTATCCCACTTCTATGCCTCCTTGAAAAAACGCTGCAGGCGATGATGGAAGAGGATGTTGTACAGGAGGAGGAGGAGGAAGAGGGATCATTTCGTAGGGTTTCCAGCTAGTCATTCCCAAGTGGCTCCGAGGGTGGGTTCCTGCACCCACAACCCCAAGGTACACAATTGTCCAGCCAGGGCACAGTTCTGGAGGATGAGGAGGTGGAGGATGAGGAGGAGGAGGAACCATGTTCACAGCAGGGTGGCACCCAGACCAGCTCATGGCCATCACTGGTGCGTGGCTGGGGGGATACAGAGGACACAGACGATACACCTCCCACAGAGGACAGCTTGTCGTTGTCTCTGGGCAGCCTGGCACACATGAGCGATTACATGCTGCAGTGTCTCCGCAACGACCGCCGAGTTGCCCACATTCTAACTTGTGCTGATTCCTGGGTGGCCACGCTGCTGGATCCCCGTTACACGGACAACGTACCGTCCTTAATTCCCTCACTGGAGCGTGATCGTAAGATGCGCGAGTACAAGCGCACGCTGGTAGACGCGCTGCTGGTGGCATTCATTGTCCCCATGGGTTTGGGTTCGGGGTCAAGTTCGGGTCCCGAACTCGAACTTTTTTGTGAAGTTCGGCCGAACTCGAACATCCAGGTGTCCACTCAACTCTATTTGTCACTAAACATTTTGGAAGGAAAGGCGGGTTCTCTCAGGGGTATCTGTGTCCCCCCGCCGCACCGAGCACCCGCTCTGGAAAACTCGCCCAGTTGGGGCCACACATGAAGTTTGCATGCCCAGAAGTCCAGGAGATCTTGGATCATGGGTTACAGGGTGGAGTCCAAGTATGTCACCGCCTGCTGGTTCAGGTTCTGCTGGATGTCCTGCTGCTGGAGCTGGGCGGTTTCTTCAGAGGGCGGCTGAAGAAAGCTGCTCATTATAGACGGAAGTTGATGCATATGATGCTGGTGATGCTTCTATCCCCCCCCATCCCCCCCACACACACAACATCCCCCCCCCAGTAAGACCTTAATGAGGACCGCCTGGTAATATGGAGGCTGTACTATAGTGTGAAGGCTGAAGTCTATAGGCTGTAATATAATGTGGAGGCTGTAATATCATGTGGAGACTGGTAATATGGAGGCTGTAATGTAATGTGGAGGCTGTAATATAATATGGAGGCTATAATGTAATGTGAAGGCTATAATATAATATGGAGGCTGGAATATAATGTGAAGGCTGTAATATAATGTGGAGGCTGTAATATAATATGGAGGCTGTAATATCATGTGGAGACTGTAATATCATGTGGAGACTGGTAAAATGGAGGCTGTAATTTATTGTGGAGGCTGTAATATAATGCGGAGCCTGGTAATATGGAGGCTGTAAAATAATATGGAGGCTATAATGTAATGTGGAGGCTGTAATATAATATGGAGGCTATAATGTAATGTGGAGGCTTTAATGTAATGTGGAGGCTGTAATATAATGTGGAGCCTGGTAATATGGAGGCTGTAATATAATGTGGAAGCTGTAATATAATATGGAGGCCGTAATATAACGTGTAGGCTGTAATATAATATGGAGGCTATAATGTAATGTGGAGGCTGTAATGTAATTTGGAGGCTGTAATATAATGTGGAAGCAGTAATATAATATGGAGGCTGTAATATAACGTGTAGGCTGTAATATAATATGGAGGCTATAATGTAATATGGAGGCTGTAATTTAATATGGAGGCTATAATGTAATGTGGAGCCTGGTAATAGGGAGGCTGTAATATCTTGTGAAGCCTGGTAATATGGAGGCTGTAATATCTTGTGGAGGCTGTAATATCATGTGGATCCTGATAATATGGAGGCTGTAATATGTTGTGGAGGCTGTAATAATGTGGAGGCTGGTAATGTGAAGGCTTTAATATATTGTGGGGCCTGGTAATATGGAGTCTGTAATATTATGTGGAGGCTGTAATATAATATAGAGGCTGTAATATAATATTGAGGCTGTAATTATAATGTGGAGGCTGTAATGTAATGTGAAGGCTGTTATATAATGTGGACGCTTGTAATGTAATGTGGAGGTTGTAATATAATGTGGAGGTTGTAATATAATGTGGAGGCCGGTAATATGGAGGCTGTTATATAATGTGGAGTCTGTAAGATGAATGCTGTAATATCATGTGGAGGCTGGTAATATGGACGCTGTAATATTATGTGGAGGCTGTAATATAGTATGAAGTCTGTAATATCATGTGGAGGCTATAATGTAATGTGGAGGCTGTTAATAAGGAGGCTGTAAAATAATGTTGAGGTTAATAATATAATATAGAGGCGTTAATATAATGCAGAGGATATAATGTAATTTACAGGCTGGTAATATGGAGGTTGTCAATTAATGTGGAGGCTGTGATGTAATGTGGAGGCTGAAAATATGGAGGCTGTAACATAATGTTTAAGCTGTGATGTGATGTGGATGTGATGTAGAGGCCGGTAATACAGAGGCTGTAATATAATGTGGAGGCCAGTAATGTAATATAATATGGAGACTGTAATGTAGAGGCTGGTAATATGGAAGCTGTAATATAATGTGTAGGCCAGTAATGAAATATAGAGGCTGTAATGTAATGTGGAAGCTGGTAGTATGGAGGCTGTAATGTAATGTAGAGGCTAGTTATATGGAGGCTGTGATGTAATCTGGAGGCTGAATATATGGTGGCTGTAACATAATGTTTAGACTGTGATGTAATGTAGAGAACGGTAATATGGAGTCTGCAATATAATGTGGAGGCTGTAATGTAATGTGGAGGCTGTAATATAATTTGGAGTCTGTAATGTAATGCAGAGGCTGGTAATATTAAGGCTGTGATGTAATGTGGAGGCTGGTGGTATGGAGGCTGTAATATAATGTAATGTGGAGGCTGGTAGTATGGAGTCTGTCATATAATGTGGAGGCTGTGATGTAATGTTTAGGCCGTGATGTAATGTAGAGGCCGGTAATATGGAGTCTTTAATATAATGTGGAGGCCGGTAATTTAACATGGAGACTGTAATGTAGAGGCCGTTAACATGGAGGCTGGTAATATTTAGGCTGTAAAATAATGTGGAGGCTATAATCTAATGTAGAGGCTGTAATATGTTGTTGAGGTTGATAATATAATATGGAGGCTGTAAATATGAAGGCTGTAATATAATTTGAGGGCTGTAATGTAATGCAGAGGCTGGTAATATGAAGGCTGTAATATAATGTAGAGGCTGTGATGTAATGTGGAGGCTGTTAGTATGGAGGCTGTAATGTAATGTTTAGGATGTGATGTAATGTAGAGGACGGTAATATGGAGTCTGTAATATAATGTGGAGGCTGGTAATGTAACATGGAGATTGTAATGTAGAGGATGGTAACACGGAGGCTGTAATATAACGTGGAGGCCGGTAATATAACATGGAGGCTGTAATTTAATGTGGAGGCTGGTAATTTTTAGGCTGTAATATAATGTGGAGGCTATAATGTAATGTAGAGGCTGTAATATGTTGTTGAGGTTGATAATATAATATGGAGGCTGTGATGTAATGTGGAGGCCATTAATATGGAGGCTGTAATATAATGTAGATGCTGTAAATATGGAGGCTGTAATATAATGTTGAGGATGATAATATAGAGGCTGTGATGTAATGTGGAGACTATAATGTAATGTGGAGGCTTTAAATATGGAGGCTGTAATATAATGTTGAGGTTGATAATATAATATGGAGGCTGTAATATATTGTGGAAGCTGTAATATAATATAGAGGCTGTAATGTAATGTGGAGGATGGAATATAATGTGGAAGCTGTAATATTATATGGAGACTGTAATGTAATGTGGAGGCTGTGATATTATGTGGAGGCTGGTAATGTAATTTGGAGGCTGGTAGTATGGAGGCTGTAATGTAATGTAGAGGCTGGTAATATGGAGGCTGTAATATAATGTGGAGGAAGATAATGTAATATGGAGGCTGTAATAGAAACATAGATGTAATGTGGAGACTGTGATGTAATGCGGAGGCTGTAATAGAATGTGGAGGCTGGTAGTATGGAGGCTGTAATATAATGTGGAGGTTGATAATATAATATAGAGACTTTATTTTAATGCGAAGGATATGATGTAATTTACAGGCTGGTAACATGGAGGCTGGAAAATGAAAACCACCAGCACTTCTGAGCTCAGCCAATCAAAGCTGGAGGGCGGGGCCTGGAGTTCAGGAACAACCCCGCCCCCAGAAAAGCCGCCTCTCCGTGCAGTTCTCTTTCAGGTCCGCCCATGCTCCATATAAAGGAGGGCTCTGGGCTGAGCAGTCACTGCTCTCTGCTCCTCACACCTAGAAGATGTCTGGTCGCGGTAAAGGAGGGAAAGGGCTCGGGAAAGGCGGCGCCAAGCGGCACAGGAAGGTGCTCCGTGATAACATCCAGGGCATCACCAAGCCTGCCATCCGCCGCCTAGCTCGCAGGGGAGGCGTCAAGCGCATCTCCGGCCTCATCTATGAGGAGACTCGCGGGGTGCTGAAAGTCTTCCTGGAGAACGTCATCCGGGACGCCGTCACCTACACCGAGCACGCCAAGAGGAAGACCGTCACCGCCATGGACGTGGTCTACGCGCTCAAGCGCCAGGGCCGCACTCTCTACGGCTTCGGGGGTTAATGCTGCCGCCTCCGTCCTCACAGCACAAAGGCTCTTCTCAGAGCCGCCCACATCTTCCCGGGGAGGAGCTACCATTCCACTGAGGGGTTAACACCGCCCGCACATCAGGGGACGGAGATCAACGGCGCCCTGTGCTCAGTACAGCCCGAGGTCTACATTACAGAAACCCCAATAATCGGTGTAAATCCCGAGCCCCGGGTGTTCTCCACCGCAGCTACGAGACGAGCTGTGCTCGGAGACTGAGGGGTTAATCCGTCCCGCCAATGAGCGGCGCTGGTACAGGTCACATGACCGGCTCCTCCTGTAAATCAGCAGCTCAACTATAGGCGGGAAATTCAAATGAGGGACGAGATCCTGAGCTCTCCCAGCCAATAGCAGAGCTCTGGACCCCGCAGCCGTTATGTGCCCGTAGGAGCCTCGTCCTCCTGTCCTGCACTGAGCGGCCGCACAGCCTCTCCCCAGGGAGCGCCACACTGAGGAGGATGATGGGAGTAGTGATCGGGCATGGAGGAGGAGGATGAGGGGAGCTTGTACTGTAACTTCCGATAGCGTTACCGCATCTCATCTAGCTGACAGGGAGGAAAATCGCAGCCACTGTGAGAACGGGGAGACCCGGGAGCAGCTCCGCTGGAGACAGGGTGGGGGCTCTGAGAAGAGCCTTTGGGTCCGGAGAGCGGGGGCGGCGCTCACTTGGCGCTGGTGTACTTGGTGACGGCCTTGGTGCCCTCGGAGACGGCGTGCTTGGCCAGCTCTCCGGGCAGCAGCAGGCGCACGGCGGTCTGGATCTCCCGGGAGGTGATGGTGGAGCGCTTGTTGTAGTGAGCCAGGCGGGAGGCTTCCCCTGCGATGCGCTCGAAGATGTCGTTGACGAAGGAGTTCATGATGCCCATGGCCTTGGAGGAGATGCCGGTGTCGGGGTGGACCTGCTTCAGCACCTTGTAGACGTAGATGGCATAGCTCTCCTTCCTGCTCTTCCTCCGCTTCTTGCCGTCCTTCTTCTGGACCTTGGTGACGGCTTTCTTGGAGCCCTTCTTGGGCGCTGGGGCGGACTTGGCTGGCTCGGGCATTCTGACTGAGGACAAAATATCGTCTGTTCTCCTCCTGCCACCGCGGGGGTATTTATACACGGGCCATGCAAATGAGCTGCTGCTGACTGCGCGCCGATCTACTGGAGGAGAGGGTCACGTGGTGTCTCCACTTCTCCTAATTGGCAGCCTCACATCCATCCAGCTGAGCCGGGGGCGGGGCTCACATCCATCTATTCAGCAGAGCCGGGGGCGGAGTAACAGGAGAGGCGTGGTACACATACACTTATTCATCAGAGACGGGGGGGGGGGGGTCGGGGCAGCAAGAAAGGAGGGGCTCACATCCATTCATTCAGCTGAGCCGGGGGCGGAGCAACACGGAGAGGCGTGGCTCACATACATTTATTCAGCAGAGCCGGGGGACGGAGCAGCAAGAAGGGAGGGGCTCACATCCATTCATAGAGCTGTCAGAGGGCGGAGCAGCAGGAGGGGTTGGGCTCATAGCCATCCATTCTGCTAAACCGGGGTGCGGAGCAGAACTCACATCCGTCTATTCACATGAGCCGGGGGGAGGAGCAGCAGGAGGGGCAGGGCTCGCATCCATCCATTCAGCTGAGCCGGGGGCGGGGCTAACATCTCTCTTCAGTCTATCAGGGCCTCGCTGCTCGGCTGATAACCGCCCCGCCCCCTGCTGGTAGTGATGATGCCGCCGCTGAGTGTACTGTGCGTGCAGGGGGGTCGTGCGCTCTATCCCTGGACACCAGCGCAGCGATGGAGCCGCTCTTCTCCGCACAGTGACTACGGGACTGTTCTCCCCTCCTGCGGTGGGGGGCGGGAGAAGGCGGCCACTGACGGGTTAATACTGAGCAGGCTATGGGGGCGGGGCTATAGAACTAGTACCTTGGCTTTTGAAATTCCCGCTCAATTACCGTCCGGTAAGAATTCAGCGGCCGTGGAGAAGCTCCGCCCCCGGCTCATCTGAATGAATAGATATGAGCCCCGCCCCCTCCTGCTGCTCCGCCCCCCGCTCTTCTCAGAGCCCCCCCCTTCTCTAGGACGGAGCTGCCGCATTGTGTGAATACATGGAAGCCTCATGTCCGAGGCGGATTATTCCCTCATTATAGACCAGATCGGGAGGATGAGGGGAGTAGTGATCTTATACTCGGGAGGATGGGGGGAGTAGTGATCGGCCAGAGAGAAGGATGGGGGGAGTAGTGATTGGACACTGAGGAGGATGAGGGGAGTAGTGATTGGACACTGAGGAGGATGAGGGGAGTAGTGATTGGACACTGAGGAGGAGGGGGGGGGGGGGAGTAGTGATTGGACACTGAGGAGGAGGGGGGGGGGAGTAGTGATCAGACAGTGAGCCCCCGCCCGCTGTGAGCGGAGAACGAGGGCAGAAGGGCGGAGTGGAGCTCGTCTGAGGAGGAGGCGGTGGGAAGAGACTGACCTCCCGCTTCATGTAGGAGGGGCTTATTACCTGGAGACACGCCCATCCGCTGGGACTGGCGGATAGGATGGGCTCCGCCTCTTGTGAACGATGATTGGTAACGGAAGTTTTGGCGGGCACATCACTGTACGAATAAACCAATAGTGATGTAGGGGGTGTGGTTTACATGAGCCAATGAGGACGAGGCCGGGAGTATAAATGATCTGCACGGTCCGCTCCTCTCCTCATTCTCTTGCTGTGTACAGATCTCTGCAGAGCCATGGCCAGAACCAAGCAGACAGCCCGTAAGTCCACCGGCGGGAAAGCTCCCCGCAAGCAGCTGGCCACTAAGGCCGCCAGGAAGAGCGCCCCCGCCACTGGCGGAGTCAAGAAGCCTCACCGCTACCGGCCCGGGACCGTCGCTCTCCGGGAGATCCGGCGCTACCAGAAGTCCACCGAGCTGCTCATCCGGAAGCTGCCCTTCCAGCGCCTGGTGAGAGAGATCGCCCAGGACTTCAAGACCGACCTTCGCTTCCAGAGCTCGGCCGTCATGGCCCTGCAGGAGGCCAGCGAGGCTTACCTGGTCGGGCTCTTCGAGGACACCAACCTCTGCGCCATCCACGCCAAGCGGGTCACCATCATGCCCAAGGATATCCAGCTGGCCCGCAGGATCCGAGGGGAGAGGGCTTAGGTCTGCGCCCCGCACCCAACAAAGGCTCTTCTCAGAGCCACCACCTCCTCCAGAGACGAGCTCCACTCCGCCCTTCATTCTCCACCTCTGCTCACAGGAGGCGGGTTAACCCTTTCAGCACTCTAATTGGTAAGAGCAGTTCCTTTATTCTAAAAGCGCTCTCTGTATCTCCCCCCGTCTATCAGGGACTCGCTGACCGTGACCGATAACCGCCTCCATCCTCCCTGCCCCCCGCCATCTCCACTCAGCGCTGCTGGGGGCGGAGCCATAGGACAAGTGCTTTACAGTGATTGGCTGATCTCCTGGCTTTTGAAATTCCCGCTCAATTACAGTCCGGTTAGAATCCAGCGGCCAAACCCTCCACAGCAGCAATGTCTGCCCGTACTCGCAGCAGGTCAGGAGCGGTAAGTGGCCCTGTGTGACGCCTCCTCCACAGCGGAGATCAGCGGCATCGCCAGCTCAGTCGTACAGACCATGTGGGGGGCTCTTAGAAGAGCCTTTGGTTCCGGGGGGCACAGCAGCAGCAGCAGAGCCGGGCTCACTTGCTCTTGGCCGACTTGGTGCTCTCGGTCTTCTTGGGCAGCAGCACGGCCTGGATGTTGGGCAGGACGCCTCCCTGGGCGATGGTGACGCCGCCCAGCAGCTTGTTGAGCTCCTCGTCGTTGCGCACGGCCAGCTGCAGGTGGCGGGGGATGATGCGGGTCTTCTTGTTGTCGCGGGCGGCATTGCCGGCCAGCTCCAGGATCTCGGCGGTGAGATACTCGAGCACAGCGGCCAAGTAGACGGGAGCGCCGGCGCCCACCCTCTGGGCGTAGTTGCCCTTGCGGAGGAGCCTGTGCACTCGGCCGACCGGGAACTGGAGCCCTGCCCGGGAGGAGCGGGTCTTGGCCTTAGCCCGGACTTTGCCTCCTTGTTTGCCGCGTCCAGACATCGTCCTCTTCTCTGTACAGATGAGACTGACAGCCTCGCTCCGCCCGTCACTTCTTATACCCGGATGGCGCAGGAGAACTCCTCTGTGATTGGCCGAATCCAAACCCGGTTTTCAGCGCTCAATCCTGCAGCCAATGAGGAAGCAGATGACCTGGAAAGGCTTGTGAGGACACGCCCCCTTTTCTCCACCAATTGCCAGCCGCCCCCTTAGCACCTGTGTATCCCCGAGTGCCCGGCTCTGTGGACCCATCCAGCCGCTCGTCCTTCACTACCTGCTCCTCCTCACCCCCTCAAGTGTCCGATCACTACTCCCCCCATCCTCCGGATCAGTGGTCTATAAGGAGGGAATAATCCGCCTCGGACATGAGGCTTCCATGTATTCACACAATGCGGCAGCTCCGTCCTAGAGAAGGTGGGGGCTCTGAGAAGAGCGGGGGGCGGAGGAGGAGGAGTAGCGGGGCTCACATCCATCTAATCAGCCGAGCCGGGGGCGGAGCAGCAGGAGGGGAGGGGCTCACATCATCCATTCAGCGAGGCGGGGGCGGAGCAACAGGAGGGGCGGGGCTCACATCTATTCATTCATGTCCACGGCCGCTGAATTCTAACCGGGCGGTAATTGAGCGGGAATTTCAAAAGCCAAGGTGGTAGTTCTAGAGCCCCGCCCCCATAGCCTGCTCAGTATTAACCCGTCAGTGGCCGCCTTCTCCCGCCCCCCACCGGAGGAGGGGAGAACAGTCCCGTAGTCACTGTGCGGAGAAGAGCGGCTCCATCGCTGCGCTGGTGTCCAGGGATAGAGCGCACGACCCCCCTGCACGCACAGTACACTCAGCGGCGGCATCACTACCAGCAGGGGGCGGGGCGGTTATCAGCAGAGCAGCGAGGCCTTGATAGACGGAAGAGAGCGGCGCTGACAGGGTTAACCCGCCCCCTATCCCTGCCCGCAGAGGAGCGGAGAACGAGGGCAGAAGGGCGGAGTGGAGCTCGTCTGAGGAGGAGGTGGTGGCTCTGAGAAGAGCCTTTGGGGGAGAAGTGCGGGCGGCGCCGGTTACTTCTTGGCTTTCGCCGCTTTCTTAGCCGGACTCTTGGCAGCCTTGGGTTTCGCCGCCTTCTTAGCCGGACTCTTGGCCAGCTTCTTGGGCTTGGGGGCAGCCTTCGGCTTCTTGGGGCTCTTGGCTGCTTTCTTGGCCGCGGCTGGTTTCTTAGCCTCTTTCGGGCTCTTGGCCGGAGCCTTCTTGGGCTTCTTCGGGGATTTAGCGGGTTTCTTGGCCGCAGTAGCTGCAGGTTTCTTGGCCGCCGCCGGCTTCTTCTTCTTGGCCGCCGCCTTGTCCTTGGTCTCCTGCTGCTTCTTGTTGAGCTTGAAGGAGCCGGAGGCGCCGCTGCCCTTCACCTGGGTGAGGGTCCCCTTGGTGACCAGAGCCCTGATGGCCACCTTGATGCGGCTATTGTTCTTCTCTACATCGCATCCTCCGGCAGCCAGAGCCTTCTTCAGGGCGGCCAGAGACACCCCGCTGCGCTCCTTGGAGGCGGACACGGCTGTGACCAGGAGCTCGGACACGCTGGGACCGGACGGCTTCTTGCTTTTCTTGGCGCCCCCTGCCGTGGCTGATTTCCTCGGCTGCTTCTTGGACTTGGCGGCCGCTTCGGCGGGAGGAGGAGGAGGAGGAGCGGCGGCTGCTGGCGCGGTCTCTGCCATCGTGTGAGACGTGGGGAGAAAACACAAAGACTTCTCCTGGAGAAAACACTGAGGCCGGAGCCGGGACCGCCTCTTATATGTGCAGCGCTGCGCAGTGATTGGCTGCCGAGCTCCGCCCTCCTGCGCGTCTATTGGCTGACACTGGACACAGGCCCCGCCTTCACCCCTCTCAGCCCGGCTGCAGCTCCGCTCTCCCCTTGTGCTTCCCTGCCCGGGAGAAGAGCCCTTTAGCGGCTAGAACCGGACAGGAGAGGCCGCCTTCTCCGCGCCTTCCTCCTCCCGGACATCCCCCCTCACCGTGTGTCGCCGTCTGTGGCGGAGGAGGCGGGAGCAGGCCCCGGGATCTCCGCCACAGTCCTCCCGCTCTGCCTGACGTTCTGCACATCCGGCTGGATCCGGCCCGATGGCTCCGCTGCGGGGGCTCGTTCCCTCTCTTCCCGGCCCCCGTCCCCATCCCAGGGCTCTTTCCCACAAGGTGGGGCCGCAGGAAGCTGCTTGGACGCTGCGGGGAGGAGCTGGAGCCGCGGAGAGCCCGGGAGGGTAACACAGGCGGCGGCCTCCGCTCCCTGCCGGCTCCAGTGCTCCGTGTCCCCGCACATTCCCCGCCGCAGTGATGCCGCCTCATGTGTGTACAGGGCTCTCAGGGAGCAGAGATGCGTCTTGTGGTCAGGGCTCCGCAGATGACAGAGGACTTCTCTCCTGGGCTCCTGGCTGCAGCAGAGGGGGTGCCGGTACAATGGGGCAGAGTATGGCCCCGCCCCCCAGAAGTGTAGACCCCGCTTTATAATATACTGTATATTATAGTATAGTACAGTATATTATAGTACAGCATAGTATAGTACATTATAGTATAGCACCGTATAGGATAGTATATAATAGTACAGTTTAGTACAATATATTATAGTATAACACAGTATAGTACAGTATATTATAGTACAGGACTGTATAGTATAGTACAGTATATTATAGTATAGTACAGGACAGTATAGTATAGTACAGCACGGTATAGTACAGGACAGTATATTATAGTATAGTGCAGTATATTATAGTGTAGTAGAGCACAGTATATTATAGTACAGGACAGTATTGTATAGTATAGTACAGTATATTATAGTATAGTGCAGCACAGTATAGTATATTACAGTATAGTACAGCACAGTATAGTATATTACAGCACAGTATAGTACAGCACAGTATAGTATATTACAGCACAGTATAGTATATTACAGTATAGTACAGCACAGTATAGTATATTACAGCACAGTATAGTATATTACAGTATAATACAGCACGGTATAGTACAGTATAGTATATTACAGTATAATACAGCACGGTACAGCACAGTATAGTACAGCACAGTATAGTATAGTACAGCACAGTATAGTATAGCACAGGATAGTATAGTACAGTATAATACAGCACGGTATAGTACAGCACAGTATAGTACAGTATATTATAGTACAGCACAGTATATTATAGTACAGTATATTATAGTATAGTACAGTATATTATAGTACAGCACAGTATATTATAGTACAGTATATTATAGTACAGCATAGTACAGTATATTATAGTACAGCATAGTACAGGACAGTACAGTATATTATTGTACAGCACAGTATATTATAGTACAGCACAGTATGGTATAGTATAGCACAGTATATTATAGTATAGTACAGTATAATACAGTATAGTATAGTACAGTATATTATAGTACAGTATATTATAGTACAGTATATTACAGCACAGTATATTATAGTACAGCATAGTACAGGACAGTACAGTATATTATTGTACAGCACAGTATATTATAGTACAGCACAGTATGGTATAGTATAGCACAGTATATTATAGTATAGTACAGTATAGTACAGTATAGTATAGTACAGTATATTATAGTACTGTATATTACAGCACAGTATATTATAGTACAGTATATTATAGGACAGTACAGTATATTATTGTACAGCACAGTATATTATAGTACAGCACAGTATGGTATAGTATAGCACAGTATACTATATTATAGTACAGTGTAGTAAAGCATAGTATAGTACCGTATATTATAGTACAGTATATTATATTACGGCACAGTATATTATAGTATAGTACAGTACAGTATATTATAGTACAGCACAGTATAGTACAGCACATTATTGTATATTATAGTACAGTATATTATAGTACTGCATAGTATAGCACAGTATTCTACAGTACAGTATAGTATAGCACAGTATATTATAGTACTGTACAGTATAGTACAGCACAGTATAGTAAAGTATAGTACAGCACAGTATATTATAGTATAGTACATCATAGTATAGTATAGTACAGTATACTACAACACAGTACAGTATAGCACAGTATATTATGGTACAGCACAGTAGAGTCCAGTATATTATAGTACAGTATAGTACAGCACAGTATAGTACAGTATATTATAGTACTGTACAATATATTATAGTACAGTATTATACAGCATAGTATAGTACAGTATATTATAGTACAGTATAGTATAGTACAGTATATTATAGTACATTATAATACAGTACAGTATACTAGAGTATATAATAGTACAGTATAGTATAGCACAGTATAGTATAGTACAGTATATTATAGTACAGCACAGTATTGTATAGTACAGTATATTTTAGTACTGCATAGCATAGCATAGTACAGTATATTATAGTACAGTATAATATAGTACAGTATATTATAGTACGGCACAGTATAGTACAGCACAGTAGAGTACAGTATATTATAGTTTAGTACAGTATATTATAGTACAGTATATTATAGTACAGTATAATACAGCACAGTATAGTACAGTAGAGTACAGTATATTATAGTACAGCATAGTATAGTACATTACAGTATATTACAGCACAGTATATTATAGTATAGTACAGCACAGTATATTATAGTATAGTACAGCATAATATAGTACAGTATAGTATAGTACAGTATAGTGCAGCACAGTATAGTACAGCATAATATAGTACAGTATAGTATAGTACAGTATAGTGCAGCACAGTATAGTACAGCACGGTATAGTATAGTATAGCACGGTATAGTATAGTACAGTATTGTACAGCACACTATAGTACAGCACGGTATAGTATAGTATAGCACAGTATAGTACAGTATAGTGCAGCACAGTATAGTATAGTGCAGCACAGTATAGTGCAGCACAGTATAGTATAGTACAGTATTGTACAGCACACTATAGTACAGCACGGTATAGTATAGTATAGCACGGTATAGTGCAGCACAGTATAGTATAGTGCAGCACAGTATAGTACAGCACAGTATAGTACAGCACGGTATAGTATAGTACAGCACGGTATAGTGCAGCATAGTATAGTACAGTATTGTACAGCACACTATAGTACAGCATGGTATAGTATAGCACAGTATAGTACAGCACAGTATAGTGCAGCATAGTACAGTATAGTACAGCACGGTATAGTGCAGCACAGTATAGTATAGTACAGTATTGTACAGCACAGTATAGTACAGCATAGTAAAGTGCAGCACAGTATAGTATAGTACAGCACAGTATAGTACAGCACAGTATAGTACAGCATAGTATAGTACAGTATAGTACAGCACGGTATAGTATAGTACAGCACAGTATAGTATAGTACAGCACGGTATAGTGCAGCACAGTATAGTACAGCACGGTATAGTATAGTACAGCACAGTATAGTACAGCACGGTATAGTACAGCACAGTATAGTACAGCACAGCATAGTATAGTACAGTATAGTATAGTACAGCACAGTATAGTACAGCACAGTATAATGCAGCACATTATAGTATAGTACAGCACAGTATAGTACAGTATATTATAGTATAGTACAGCACAGTATAGTATAGTACAGCACAGTATAGTATAGCACGGTATAATATAGTACAGTATATTATATTATAGTACAGCACAGTATAGTATAGTACAGCACAGTATAGTACAGCACAGTATAGTATAGCACGGTATAATATAGTACACTATATTATAGTATAGTACAGCACAGTATAGTATAGTAAAGCACAGTATAGTACAGCACAGTATAGTATAGTACAGCCCAGTATAATACAGCACAGTATAGTACAGTATAGTATAGCACGGTATAATATAGTACAGTATAATATAGCACAGTATAGTACAGCAAAGTATAATACAGTATAGTATAGCACGGTATAGTACAGCACAGTATAGTATAGTACAGCACAGTATAGTACAGCACAGTATAGTACAGTATAATACAGCATAGTATAGTACAGTATAGTATAGTACAGCACAGTATAGTATAGCACGGTATAATATAGTACAGTATATTATAGTATAGTATAGCACAGTATAGTACAGCAAAGTATAATACAGTATAGTACAGCACAGTATAGTATAGTATAATGCAGCACGGTATAGTATAGCATAGTACAGTATAGTATAGTACAGCACGGTAGAGTACAGTATAGTATAGTACAGCACGGTATAGTATAGCACAGAATAGTATAGTACAGTATAGTATAGTACAGCACGGTATAGTACAGTATAGTATAGTGCAGCACGGTATAGTATAGTATAGTACAGCACCGTATAGTATAGCACAGAATAGTATAGTACAGTATAGTATAGTACAGCACGGTATAGTACAGTATAGTACAGCATGGTATAGTATAGTGCAGCACGGTATAGTATAGTACAGTATAGTATAGTACAGCACGGTAGAGTACAGTATAGTATAGTGCAGCACGGTATAGTATAGCACAGAATAGTATAGTACAGTATAGTATAGTACAGCACGGTATAGTACAGCACGGTATAGTGCAGCACGGTATAGTGCAGCACGGTATAGTACAGTATAGTACAGCACGGTAGAGTACAGTATAGTATAGTGCAGCACGGTATAGTATAGCACAGAATAGTATAGTACAGTATAGTATAGTACAGCACGGTATAGTACAGCACGGTATAGTATAGCACAGAATAGTATAGTACAGTATAGTACAGCACAGTATAGTATAGCACAGAATAGTATAGTACAGTACACTCAATTAAAGAATTATTAGTGCCCCCATACTAATACGGTGTTGGACCCCCTTTTGCCTTCAGAACTGCCTTAATTCTACGTGGCATTGATTCCACAAGGTGCTGATAGCATTCTTTAGAGATGTTGGCCCATATTGATAGGATAGCATCTTGCAGTTGATGGAGATTTGAGGGATGCACATCCAGGGCACGAAGCTCCCGTTCCACCACATCCCAGAGATGCTCTATTGGGTTGAGATCTGGTGACCAAATTCGGACTCTACCATTTGAAGGTCTCAACAGAAATCGAGACTCATCAGACCAGGCAACATTTTTCCAGTCTTCAACAGTCCAATGTTGGTGAGCTCGTGAAAATTGTAGCCTCTTTTTCCTATTTGTAGTGGAGATGAGTGGCACCCGGTGGGGTCTTCTGCTGGTGTAGCCCATCCGCCTCAAGGTTGTGCGTGTTGTGGCTTCACAAATGCTTTGCTGCAGACCTCGGTTGTAACGAGTGGTTATTTCAGCCAACGTTGCTCTTCTATCAGCTTGAATCAGTCGGCCCATTCTCCTCTGACCTCCAGCATCCACAAGGCATTTTCACCCACAGGACGGCCGCATACTGGATGTTTTTCCCTTTTCACACCATTCTTTGTAAACCCTAGAAATGGTTGAGCGTGAAAATCCCAGTAACTGAGCAGATTGTGAAATACTCAGACCGGCCCGTCTGGCACCAACAACCATGCCACGCTCAAAATGGCTTAAATCACCTTTCTTTCCCATTCTGACATGCAGTTTGGAGGTGAGGGCCTACAGCTGAGCAGACCGTATGGAACATTGAAGGTGAGGGCCTACAGCTGAGCAGACCGTATGAAACATTGGAGTGAGGGCCTACAGGTGATCAAACCCCTACATAAAACATTGTAGTGAGGGCCTTATGGTGAGCGAACCCTGTGAGGGATTGCACCTTCATTTTGTGTCCTGGATTCCATTTTACTTTGCTGGTTTATTTTAGGTCAGAATTGAGAATTGCTGAGCTGTGTGTATTTAAGACAAACAAAGTTAATTGCTTATTAGTAGGGTTGAGCGAACCCAAACTGTAAAGTTCGGGTTCGTACCGAACTTTAGGATTTTTGGACCCTGGACCCGAACCCGAACATTTCAGTAAAAGTTCGAGTTCGGCGATTTCTCTGCGCTTTTTGAAGCGTGTAACTGTCTGACCTTAGAAGCCATCATAGCCTATTAGCATACTATTGGCATGGCTGTGATTGGCCAGAGCAGCATGTGACCCAGCCTCTATATAAGCTGCAGTCACGTAGCGCCGCCCGTCACTCTGCTGTTACTAGTGTAGGGAGAGGATGCTGCTGCTGTGAGGGAGAGAATAGGAGAGAATCTAACTCAGCGATCTACAGACAAATAGTTGTGTGGGTGCAGGGCACAATCGAAAAAAATAACTTTTATCCCTCTTTTAGTTAGGTGGGCGGCGGCCATTTTATGCAAGCTCAGTGCACCAGCACTGCATCTGTGCACCAGCACTGCATCTGAGCTTTTGTGACATTCTAATTCAAGCTTGAAAAACTCCACTAATAATCTGGTTGTGAAAAATCACCCTTTTTTGGCAATATACAACATCTGGTGCATTTGCAGGATTAGTCAGTGTGCAATTTTAACTTGAAATACAGGCATAATTATTTTTTTAAAACACCCTTTTTGTGCAAAATACATTATTTTACATCCCTAGCTGCATCTGGACGTGTGAAATTCAAACGTTATATATTGCTTTCATATTCTGTTAGTAAAAAACCCAACTTTTTTGGCAATCTACAACATCTGGATTAGTCAGTGTGCAATTTAAGCTAGAAATACACCCATCATTTTCTGGGGTTTGAAAAACACACTTTTTGGCCAAAATACACAATTTTACAGCCCTTGCAGCATCAGCACGTGTGAAATTCCAGGGTTATATACTTGTCACAGGGGACAGGATACCAGATAAACAGAAAATAAACAAACAAGTGTCTAGGCGAGAAGCTGGGGATCAAGGTCACCTCCTGACAAATCCCTACCAGCTCTCCCTATACTTCTATGCCCACGTTCAGACCCTGAAGGTGGGAATAACGTGTCCTCGTGCCTGGGCTGAAAATTCCCTAAAATCCCTAAAAAGGTGAAAGGGGGATAGAGGCAGCCTGCTCCCTCAGAACCTGGAGGGGGCAGGCATCTCTCTAACAGCCTAGACAGCCAACCACAAGAAAACAAAAACCAACTTATTTTTTCTGAGCAGGAACAGCAAATCCTTCCTTCCTTTCTTTCACAGAGCCAGACAGAAGCTATAACCCGCACAGGACACTGGGAGTGGGTGTAATTTAAACTCAAACCAACGACCCCACCCAGTGCACCTGAAGGGAGGCGGATATAGCTCAACTCCAAAACAAAACAAAAGGCTACACACATGCTGCTAACATGGCAGACCTCCGCACATAGCCTGAGCAGGGCATGACAGTACCCCCTCTTCTACGGGTGACCTCCGGACACCCCAGCCCGACCTTATCCGGGTGGGATCTGTGAAAAGCCCTCACCAGTCGGCTGGCACTAACATCCAGAGCTGGAACCCATATCCTTTCCTCAGGGCCATATCCCCTCCAGTGTACCAGGTACTGAAGGGAACCCCAAAGAACTCTTGAGTCGAGAACCCTGGAGATCTCGAACTCTAAATTTCCATCAACCAGAACAGGGGGAGGAGGCAATGGCGATGTTTCCACCGGTTTCACATATTTCTTCAGTAAAGACTTGTGGAACACATCATGGATCCTCCAAGTCTGCGGAAGATCCAGACAAAACGCTACTGGATTGACCACCGCAGATATTTTGTAAGGTCCAATAAATCTTGGACCCAGTTTCCAAGATAGTACTCTCAGTTTAATATTTTTAGTAGATAACCACACCAGATCACCCACACACAGGTCCGGACCAGTCATACGTCTCTTGTCAGCCATTCGCTTATACCTCTCACCCATCTTCTCCAAATTCACTTGAAGACAAGGCAGAAGAAAATCTCTCCTCCTCTGGCATCCCAGAGGAACTAGTCCCAGAAAAGGTACCAAACTGAGGATGAAACCCGTATGCGCCAAAAAATGGTGACTTACCCGTGGACTCCTGCCTACGGTTATTCAAAGCAAACTCTGCTAGGGACAAGAATGAGGACTAGTCCTCCTGATTCTCAGCCACAAAGCACCTCAAGTAGGTCTCCAGGTTTTGATTAGTACTCTCTGTCTGCCCATTCGACTGCGGATGAAAAGCCGAAGAGAGCGAAAGTTGAATGCCAAGCCGAGAGCAGAACGCCCTCCAAAGCCTGGAGACAAACTGCATGCCCCTATCAGAAACCACATCCGAAGGAATGCCATGCAATGTCACGATATTATCAACAAAAATCTGAGCAAGATTTCTTGGCATTGGGCAGACTGGCTAACGATACAAAGTGAGCCATTTTACTAAAACGGTCAACAACCACCAAAATTACTGTTTTCCCGGAGGAACTCGGCAGATCCATAATAAAGTCCATAGACAAGTGCGTCCAAGGATGAGACGGAATAGACAAAGGAAGAAGTGAACCAGAAGGTCGAGTGTGAGCAACCTTTGACCGTGCACAGGTTTCACAAGCTGCTACGTAATCCTCAACACTCTTACGTAACCCTGGCCACCAGAACCTCCGGGACACAAGATCAAAGGTGGACTTACCACCAGGATGTCCAGCAAGGACAGTATCGTGATGTTCCTTGAATACCTTGTATCGCAGTCCATCAGGAACAAACAACCTCCCTGGGGGGACAAGAACCAGGAGCCCCCTCTTGGGCTCCCAACACCTCCATCTCCAATTCGGGGTACAGAGCGGAGACCACCCCATCAGCCAAAATCGGAGCAGGATCCTCTGAATCACATCCCCCAGGAAAACTGCGAGACAACGCATCTGCCTTGACGTTTTTAACCCCCGGGCGAAAAGTAACCACAAAATTGAACCTGGTAAAGAACAGTGACCATCTGGCCTGTCTAGGATTCAGACGCTTGGCAGATTGCAGGTAAGGCAAATTCTTATAATCCGTATATACTTGTCACAGCCACTATCTCTGGCTGTGACCTTCCGTTATTGCTTGTTCGGCGCTCCTCGCTGAAGTTCTGTTCCTGTGTCATTTGTGGTTCTGTATGGGTTAACTCCCCTGTGTTCCTATTAGGAGTTAATCCTCTGTCTGCTCCATGGGTGTGGTCTCTCTGCTGCACCCATGGAACCTGTATATAAGGCTGAGGTTTCCTCAGTTCTGTGTCAGCTCTCCTGGTGTGTGTTGTCTTGTCCTGCTCTGCTCCTGGTTTGTACTCTTTCTCCCATGCTGCTGACCCATGGGATCCGTGTCTGTCTGTCTGTGCTCTGTGGGTTTCCCTACTTGTTCATTAACGTCGTCTGTCTGTTTTCTGTTCTGCCTGTTATGTTTTAGTTTCTTTGTGTTTATTCTGATGTCTGTGTTCAGCGAGCCTTTGCAGCAGAGTGGCATGACAAGGCCATGCAGTTTACTACTGGTGGAGCAAGTCCTTCTCTGCTCATTGCCACTCCTGCTCCCTTGCGTGAACTCCTGCTTGTATCATTAGTTGCTCTGTTTTGTATTTGAAAATCACTGTAGAATTGCAGTGGCCAATATGGCGGAACTGCTCAGACCCCAAACACTGTAGCGTGTTTCTCATTGGGCGAGCAGTCCCATCGCATGTGAACCACAGAAATATCGTGGCAGATATGGAGGAGCTGCTCAAACCCCAAACACTGTAGCGTGTTTCTCATTGGGGGAGCAGTCCCACCGCATGTGGACCGCAGCAAACGACCATCCCGAGCATTTAATGCGTACAAAGGAGGACGCCAGCGCGGTCCACATGCACCACAAAAGCATCCTGCACAGGCAGAGCATTGTGCGGATGAAAATACAATTATATAAATCACTGAAGAAAATGCACCAAAAGGATATGTCACTGACTAAACTAGCTGGTCATACAAGCAGATATTAAAAGCTGAGACTTTCGCCAATATGTTCCTGTCAGGAAGATATCGGAGCCCATCATTGCACCACGTCACGGTCACTCAGCATGGCAAAGGGTCCTACCACTACGCTAACTGTGGTGTGAACACGGTCTGAAGGTGATGTGATCCAGCTCACAGCCCAGCCTGCACACAAATGCCTAGCAGGACCGTCAGTGCAATGTGAACAAAGCAGGACTGTGAGCCCCACCCATATCAGACCGTGTGATGAAGGATTCCAGGTGCAAAGGAATGTTCAATTGCCAGATGAAGGCACATTCAAGACATATAAAACAAAATCACTGTAGAATTGCAGTGTAGTGATGAGCTTGAGGTGCCATATTCGTTTTCGCGATATTTCGCGAATATTCGTTAGAATATTCGTATTCTATCCTCAGAAATCGAATATTCGTACGTTAGCTAATAATATGCGCATAATATGCGCATAGTTATATACGCGTAATATGCGCATATTATGCGAATTCGCAAATTTCTAAATGTCTTTAGTGTTCAGTGGTGTACTGTTCACTGTTCAAATTATACAATAAATGTTTTGAATATTCTCTATATTGCAATATAAAATCAGACTAGAACACAATGTTATTGCAATATAGCCTAGGCAATATTATTCATTTTCAATAGAAAGATTTCGAAACTACTAATGCCTTATATCCGCTTTGTTTTTTACGAATATTATAGATATTGTAATATATCATAGATTTCGAGTGATACGAATATTCTAAAACCTGATATATCATTAATTTTATCGAATATTCGTTAACATACAAATAGCTGAAACGGCACTGACATTTTCGTATCATTTTGCGCATGCGCGTGATTTGTTCAAAACCGGAAGTAAGCGCCGTTTTCAACCAGAATTCAACTTGCGTCAGTTTTGTGCGGTTGAAAAATTTATGCGCTCAGTTTTTACGATGGTGGCCAGCAAGTTCACTAAAGCTGAGGAGGAGCTGATCGTCATAGTAAGTATAATCTAATTGAACATTTGTTCGCATACACGCTTGTTTCGCATATCTTAGTAATATTCCTATGTAGGTTTATTGAATTGAATTTTTCGGATGTATTTGTTTAAACTATTTTCGCATGGCATTAAAATTCGGATAGTACATACTTTGATTACATATAAATGATAGTTTGAAACAAGTATTGTTGACATTCCAAAGTAATATATTTTTCAGATAATCATTAACATCTACTCATACTATATATAATGTGATTTTATCTATATTACTAAAATAAATAGTTAAGCATTTTTGATCTCATAAATGGTTTTAATGGTCTGCCATCAAAGCAGTATCTCACTGGCATCTGCTATATATTTATATGCTATTCATACATACATGTGGCCGACGTGTCATTATGTATGGATAGCAATGCATACAAATATATATATCAGATGCACATTGTACATCTAATTTCCTGCCTCAGACAATATACCCACACTGCATACCACCAAACCCCCCCTCAAACCCCCCCCCCCCCCTGACCTCCCCCAACACACAAACACACACACACAGTCTATTCAAACAGCGGTCCTCCATTTGTTCTAAAACTACAACTCCCGTCCCATTATGTCCTTCTATAGGATGATAGCTGTAGGTTGTCATGGAATGATGTGAGTTTTATTTTTGCCACAGCCGGAGGGCCGCAGTTTGCAGGGGGGCCGCAGTGTGCGGACGGCTAGTCTAAATATTCAAATAAGTGTCCTGTTGGTCAGGAGAAGTAATTTTTTACATTCTACAGTATATTTGCTGGTTCATTTAGCGTTACCCAGGGTGCACCACGTGGAGGCGGACCAGCTTTACACCCCAAACTATGCCGTCACTAGACAGGTACATCTCTCCTCAGATGGACAATATCTAATAGCTTATACCCCACACACATACAATTTCACCACAATTAGATTTTATACGGTTACGTTAAGTTAAATTGTAGTATTTGACTCGCAAATAATAATAATTTTTGGTTTGGTATTTGAGATAATGATGACATGTTGGTGGTCAGTTACTGCGGCATCAAGGCAGCGCACGGCGAGCGGTTCCGTGTAATTAAACTACAACATGCAGAGCTTTTAGTTAGACTGCCTCTGGCCGTGTGCTGACTTGCTGCTGCTGGAACGTTTCCCTCGACACCAGTGGTGTAGCTGCAGGCCCGGCAGCTGTTCCATCCGTTTTGTTAACTGTCTATACTGTCACTGTGTTACATAATTTCATTGTGTAATACTACCGAGGGGGCCATGACGAAATCTTTTAGTCCTCCTTTGTGGGATGGGCCTCTTCTGGGTCAGGGCCGCAAAGCAGACGCTTCTCCTGCTTCCCGGATAGTTACACCCCTGGCCGCCATTATTATAGTAAATGTTGACGTATCGTCATTCTTGTCGCTGTGGCGTATTTACAGGGCATGCTTGGGGGCCCTGACCCAGAAGGGGCAGATCCAGGAGGAGGAGGTCTAAAAGATTTTTTCAGGGCCCCCTCAACAGTATTACACAATAAAATTATATACAGTGACAGTATAGACAGTGTATAAAATGGATGGAACAGCTGCCGGGACTGGTGTGAGAGAGCAATCTTTACTAGCCACAGGAATGTGGGTGGCTTGAAAGTAATGCCTTTTTGAAAATTTGTGGGTGGTAGGTAGGTTGTCCCCATTAAAAAAAATTTGCTGTGGGGCCAAGTCATTTCTAACTACGCCACTGTCTGGGGGCATAAGTGAACTAGCGGCAGGAAGGATCTGACCGCTTGTTCAACTTCCTAGAATAGCCTGACGTACTCCACTTGTGCTAATGTTAAAGTTCCTTAATCTTAGTTTTATTAAATAATTTTTATAAAATGCTTCTTTTCTTAATCACGCAGCGCCTGTTAGAGCAAGGTTATGATGAACTACGCTCTAACAAATCAAAACACGCCATAGTAAGGGAGCTGAGGAAGGAGATGAGGAGGGTTCACGAGGGCAAACATGAAGCCTTGGCCATTTGCAAAAAGTGGTCGGACCTGAAGCGGAGACATATGGCCAGAATCCGCAAGATCCGTGACGAGCACTGTCCAGGTACAAACATTATTGAGTGTTGATGAAATAAACAAAAGTAACGTAATGGTGAGGTACATTTATTATTTGTGATTTTTATTTTTACATAAGTATTAATTTGTAATTATAGGGGCTCGCCTTCCGTCTGTAAAACACAGGCCTGCCAGCAGGGATTCCTGGGAGCTGTCGGCGTCTGAGGGGGAGCAGGAGCAGCAGGCAGGACCCTCAGGGACATCAAATGACCCACCACCACCACAGGAGGGGGAGTCAATGGTGGAGGAAGAGGCTGGACCAGCAGCCCTACCTGAGTTGCCCCCCCACATTTTTGAGGATGAGGAGCAGGAAGAGGAGGATGATGACGGGGTAGTCACCACCCCACACAAGGAGGGTAAATATGTGTGTAGTGGAGGGGTAGCACGATCCACAAGGTCTCCGCTGGGAGCCTGGAAACAGGAGCAAGCTCTTAAAAGAGCTTATACTCAGGGGAGTATTGTGATATAGCAATCCCCAAGAGTGTAGTTATTCCATCCCCCAAACAGGAGCCAAGACTTCATTAAGGAATAAAACAGGAACTCTTTATTGAGGGCTACCCCCCCTATGCAGCTCCCCATCTAGTGTACACGCCCCTAGTGGACAAGAAGCAAGACTGCTACACAGGACAGATATGCAGCAACTTAGGATACACAGACACAACACATCCCCACAATGCATCATGGTTTCATCCTCTCTGGCCTGGAGGGGAGAGGAGTAATCCAATTATCTTTCAGGACAAAGGGACATCGGCAATACACATGTGAGAACAACAGAACAGGAATCCCCACCCAAAAACACAATGTCACACCCTCCCAGCAACACAGACATTTAACATATTCCAAGATAGCTGAAGTCTGAGTGCATATCATTAGGTGAATGCCGCTCAGAATACACAAATACAATACAAATAGCTATCTGGGTGCCCTCACATAACAACATACAATTGCATCAATGCTGGCGGTTTTCATGCAGCCAGCCTAGGAACTTTACAGCCCACACGAACCATATTACACAAAACATCTATACGCTTGATTCTTTTAAGTGGCATACACATATGCAATAACGTCGTACATACAGGAATGACAATATACAGTGGCTGAGTTTGCCACCATGTGCTTTTGTTGTTTAAACTTATTCACACACACATGTATTAGTTTAGTTATATTGGATAACATAAAGTGCCAAACTTACAGTTCATTACAAGCAGGGTAAAAAGACAGTACTATCGAAACACACTACTGTCTGTCACCATTCTGGTTCCTTTCTTAGATTGTTCTGCGTTGGGATGGCCTGTCCACAATTTATCTTAAAATCCTTTTTAACAGCACCGTTATGAGAACATAGGATGGAGTACGGATGAGACATGTCCCACCCAATGTCTATGTTAACTATTTTAACCCCGTTCAAAAATCAATATTAAAGACAAAACTCCAGAAACAAAACAGGTGTGCTTATTCCCGACGTACAGATTAACGTAAATTTGTTTATCTTTTTCACACTTTTCAATCTTGTCGTTGCAATATTATTCAAAAATCTATTGATTATAAAAAGTATAATAATAATAAGAACCCTATCATTTATACCAATAAATATAAATTAATTATACAAATCAAATATCATATGTAAATTATGACCTCAATGACATAGACTATTCATGGACTAATGTTAGGTTAAAAAAAAAATTTTTTTTATTTTATATAGACGTTTAAAATGAAAAATATATTTTTCATATTTTTTTTCACCTACAATAGTCAATAGTGAACAACTTTATACAATATTCACTAAATTGCATTTAATGAGATGTCAAACAAATAAATACATATTTAAAATGTACTATATATATTATATATATATATATATATATATATATATTTAATTATATATTTTTTTCTTTTTAACAGTAATTAAATCCCTCAAGGAGAAGGTTCAAGTCCTTCAGAGGGACCATGTTTCTCTGTTGAGGAAGTGCCGGGAGCAGCACTGCCGCAAATTACGCCAGTTAAGGGTGCAGTACTCCCACCAAATGGCTGTCGTGGAGGAGCAGCACAACAAGGCGGTTGGGGAGATACTCAACATTATTAATGTTCTGAAGGCCTTGCCTTAAGGCCAATTTTACTTTTTTTTTGTTGTTATTTAAATATTATAAAAAATATTATTTTATTTGTTGATCTATATATTGTGTGTTTGTTTTTATTTTATTAATTGAAGTTTTGCAATTCATTTCAAAACATTTGTTTACAGTGAGGCCCCTATACTATACACAAACTCATCAGTACACTGACAAACATCAACCGGAATGTACATATAAAATTGGCATTTTTTGTCCCACCCAGAAGTTCAACGCATATTTATAATAGCAGTAGTCCTTGATAATCGTTGAGTATGTTGCCTACACATAATTATTAAGCAATTGGATAATATGAGCATTTATGGTTGTTGTAGGCCTTATAATCCACCGTTAATCTCTTATTTCGAACTAATTGTGTATACCCCACAAAAAAAAAAAAAAAAAAAAAGTAGATATAAGTAAAATGGTAAAGGCATGTTGTAAAAACTAAACAGCACGTATCCGTAATAGTGCACTTATTACAAAAAAATTTAAATGTCCTGGCATTGCTTCCGCCAAACAGACCAAAAAATGTGCTTACATGACTCAGAGTATAAGAATTCTCCAACAGTTGAGGAACATTATATAGTACGTATTTTTAAATTACATTTTTTTAAAGCTGTGTCTATATATATTTAGCATGTGCAAATCATCATTACATTATTGTCAATATTTAAAAAAATAGATAAAAGTAAATATCCCTATATACATGTGTCATTCAGGCTTCATTATCAAAACCGGATTGTCACACGGATGAGTCTAACGCCAGTCAGACCCAACCATGTAGATAGGTCAACACGGAAGTCGGCCACCCCTCCCAGGACAACAGACACCACCATGTTAGAACCTTAATCCGTAGGGAAAAAATAAACTTAAATAAAATCAAATAAAATTGTTTCATTAGGTTCATCAATAAGTCGAGTACTATTTTTATTGCACAAGACCTTTTGACAAGGGAAAGCCACATGCGGTCCACAACTTGCTACATCGTGAACCACAACATTGGCCCCCCAAACCCAATTTTTTAAAATAAACCAAAGAAAATAAAATAAAGTTAAATAATTTAATTTTGTAAATGAAGCCAAACAACACTTTTTATTTTATTGTGTTATTGATATACTTTTTTCTTATTTTAAATATTGACAATACATAAGTGACACAGCACATGCATGAATATTAACAATCCAAAACAAGTTTTGAGAATTCTACACTCTAGACTTGTTATAGTGCAAAGTAGAAAAATTGATCCATGCTGGTTGCCTACGCACGATTAAGAACCTTCATGTTTTACAGTTAACACTGTAGTAAAATGCAGACTCCAAAGTTATGATTCATAACTCTGCAGAATAATTGAATTAAATAACGCTTAAGTAGACTGTTATTTAAAAAAAATATATAAGGTCTTAAAGGTCTCAAATAACTTGTTTGTACATGGATTTAAATTAGGTTTAATGCTCCCTGAACAAATAGTTCACATTTGATACAATATGCATGATGCTATTGTCTTATTCTAGACTGTTCATGGCATCACGGAAGAAAACATTAATTAATGTATTACTAACATGGTCAGTTGATCTGTTGATTTAGTCTTTTCAACTGATTCATTAAAAACATAATGTTGCTCAATGATGAACATAGACTGGGACAACTCTAGCAAAGGCAGAATATAGCACTGGACCAACAGGCTTGTACAGTAGACACTAGTCATAATGGGTGAATGACTTCATCTTCATCTTTTTTGGTTGAGCCTATCACTCGGGAACCTGTTAAATCTTGAATCATTCAAAATCAAAAAATTTTGACATAGCTCCAGATTACGATTTTTAAGCTCCTTAGCATGAACATTTTTTAGATATCAAAATAAAAACTATATTATATATGTTTTTTCATGAGGGTATTGTCAAAAAATGTTCAATAGCAGCAGCAGTAGATCCATTGTTTTAATCCACCTAGATGACTAGGATATATCAGGAGTCGTGACAGGTTGCATCATCCACCATAGGTTTTTTGAAAATGGTATTGAATGAGGCCCACATATAGCTAGGCCCAAATCAGCAGAACATGAAGCTGCAGCAGTAGATTGAGTGTTATAATGCCCCTAGATGACTAGGATAGATCAGGAGTCAGGACAGGTTGCATCATCCACCATAGGTTTTTTGAAAATGGTATTGAATGAGGCCCACATATAGCTAGGCCCAAATCAGCAGAACATGAAGCTGCAGCAGTAGATTGAGTGTTATAATGCCCCTAGATGACTAGGATAGATCAGGAGTCAGGACAGGTTGCATCATCCACCATAGGTTTTTTGAAAATGGTATTGAATGAGCCACACACAAGCAGAACATGAAGCAGCAGCAGTAGATTGAGTGTTATAATGCCCCTAGATGACTAGGATAGATCAGGAGTCAGGACAGGTTGCATCATCCACCATAGGTTTTTTGAAAATGGTATTGAATGAGCCCCACACAAGCAGAACATGAAGCAGCAGCAGTAGATTGAGTGTTATAATGCCCCTAGATGACTAGGATAGATCAGGAGTCAGGACAGGTTGCATCATCCACCATAGGTTTTTTGAAAATGGTATTGAATGAGGCCCACATATAGCTAGGCCCAAATCAGCAGAACATGAAGCTACAGCAGTAGATTGAGTGTTATAATGCCCCTAGATGACTAGGATAGATCAGGAGTCAGGACAGGTTGCATCATCCACCATAGGTTTTTTGAAAATGGTATTGAATGAGCCACACACAAGCAGAACATGAAGCAGCAGCAGTAGATTGAGTGTTATAATGCCCCTAGATGACTAGGATAGATCAGGAGTCAGGACAGGTTGCATCATCCACCATAGGTTTTTTGAAAATGGTATTGAATGAGCCCCACACAAGCAGAACATGAAGCAGCAGCAGTAGATTGAGTGTTATAATGCCCCTAGATGACTAGGATAGATCAGGAGTCAGGACAGGTTGCATCATCCACCATAGGTTTTTTGAAAATGGTATTGAATGAGCCCCACACAAGCAGAACATGAAGCTGCAGCAGTAGATTGAGTGTTATAATGCCCCTAGATGACTAGGATAGATCAGGAGTCAGGACAGGTTGCATCATCCACCATAGGTTTTTTGAAAATGGTATTGAATGAGGCCCACATATAGCTAGGCCCAAATCAGCAGAACATGAAGCTGCAGCAGTAGATTGAGTGTTATAATGCCCCTAGATGACTAGGATAGATCAGGAGTCAGGACAGGTTGCATCATCCACCATAGGTTTTTTGAAAATGGTATTGAATGAGCCCCACACAAGCAGAACATGAAGCAGCAGCAGTAGATTGAGTGTTATAATGCCCCTAGATGACTAGAATGGATCAGGAGTCAGGACAGGTTGCATCATCCACCATAGGTTTTTTCAAAATGGTATTGAATGAGGCCCACATATAGCTAGGCCCAAATCAGCAGAACATGAAGCTGCAGCAGTAGATTGAGTGTTATAATGCCCCTAGATGACTAGGATAGATCAGTAGTCAGGACAGGTTGCATCATCCACCATAGGTTTTTTGAAAATGGTATTGAATGAGCCACACACAAGCAGAACATGAAGCAGCAGCAGTAGATTGAGTGTTATAATGCCCCTAGATGACTAGGATAGATCAGGAGTCAGGACAGGTTGCATCATCCACCATAGGTTTTTTGAAAATGGTATTGAATGAGCCCCACACAAGCAGAACATGAAGCAGCAGCAGTAGATTGAGTGTTATAATGCCCCTAGATGACTAGGATAGATCAGGAGTCAGGACAGGTTGCATCATCCACCATAGGTTTTTTCAAAATGGTATTGAATGAGGCCCACATATAGCTAGGCCCAAATCAGCAGAACATGAAGCTGCAGCAGTAGATTGAGTGTTATAATGCCCCTAGATGACTAGGATAGATCAGTAGTCAGGACAGGTTGCATCATCCACCATAGGTTTTTTGAAAATGGTATTGAATGAGCCACACACAAGCAGAACATGAAGCAGCAGCAGTAGATTGAGTGTTATAATGCCCCTAGATGACTAGGATAGATCAGGAGTCAGGACAGGTTGCATCATCCACCATAGGTTTTTTGAAAATGGTATTGAATGAGCCCCACACAAGCAGAACATGAAGCAGCAGCAGTAGATTGAGTGTTATAATGCCCCTAGATGACTAGAATGGATCAGGAGTCAGGACAGGTTGCATCATCCACCATAGGTTTTTTGAAAATGGTATTGAATGAGCCCCACACAAGCAGAACATGAAGCAGCAGCAGTAGATTGAGTGTTATAATGCCCCTAGATGACTAGGATAGATCAGGAGTCAGGACAGGTTGCATCATCCACCATAGGTTTTTTCAAAATGGTATTGAATGAGGCCCACATATAGCTAGGCCCAAATCAGCAGAACATGAAGCTGCAGCAGTAGATTGAGTGTTATAATGCCCCTAGATGACTAGGATAGATCAGGAGTCAGGACAGGTTGCATCATCCACCATAGGTTTTTTGAAAATGGTATTGAATGAGGCCCACATATAGCTAGGCCCAAATCAGCAGAACATGAAGCAGCAGTAGTCGATTGAGTGTTATAATGCCCCTAGATGACTAGGATAGATCAGTAGTCAGGACAGGTTGCATCATCCACCATAGGTTTTTTGAAAATGGTATTGAATGAGGCCCACATATAGCTAGGCCCAAATCAGCAGAACATGAAGCTGCAGCAGTAGATTGAGTGTTATAATGCCCCTAGATGACTAGGATAGATCAGGAGTCAGGACAGGTTGCATCATCCACCATAGGTTTTTTGAAAATGGTATTGAATGAGGCCCACATATAGCTAGGCCCAAATAACTAATATGATAATAATTAAACAAATATTGATAAAATTATGGATTTTACATTAAAAACAATTAAAAAACAACGTATTGGAGGGAGAGCAAAGGAGAGGGATGAACAAGGGACCCTTCAGCGCCCTGAACCGACAGCGGGGGCCAAGAAGTCACTGCCGATCCAGGACTCATTCATTTTTATGAATGTTAGTCTGTCCACAGAGTCAGTGGACAGACGGGTCCTCTTGTCGGTGACCACCCCACCTGCCGCGCTGAAAGTCCGCTCAGACAGTACGCTGGAGGGGGGGCAAGAAAGTATCTCCAGCGCATACTGAGCGAGCTCGCGGCAGGTGTCCAGCCTGGCAACCCAGTACTCCATGGGGTCGTCGGTGCTCATGCTGTCGGAAGCACCAACGGACCCCATGTAGTCTGCCACCATGCGGGCCAGCCGCTGGTGGTTACTCATGCTGCTGCTGCTGGTACTGGGTCGCGCAGACTGGTAGAACAGCCTCATCTCACCCTCAAGGTCACCTGCTCGGCTGGTGCTGGTGGTTCCAGACACCTGCTGGGTGAGATGGGCGGGGAGAACTGGAGCGTGAGGCATAGGGTTTGCCTCCTCCAGCCGGTGGACCAGACAGGCCCGCAACTTTTCAATACGGGCCTGCCTCCGGCTGGCTGGTAGAAACTCCTCCAGTTTCCCCTTGCAGCGAGGGTCTAATAGGGTGGCCAACCAAAACTCATCCCTCTCCTTTATTTTGATGATCCGGGGGTCCCTCCTGAGGCATCGCAGCATGTGGGCAGCCATGGGGAAGAGCACAGCCCGCTGTGACTCTTCAGAGCTGCCAGAGACCATGACCTCTTGGTCCTCCTGCTGCCGATGCTGCTGCTCCCGGTCGGAGGTGCCCCACCCCCGGACTATAGGTGCCCCCAGCACCGGCTCTCCCTCCTGACCAAGCCCAGACTCATGGATGTCCACTAATTCATCCTCCTCCTCGTCCTGGGCCTGGTCCAGGTGGAGCATGGTTGACTCTTCATGCTCCACCAAGGCACTCTCCCCAGCTTCAAGCAGGCGATCTAGTGTCCTGTCCAGCAGGAACACTAATGGGAGCACATCGTTGAGGCCGACATGCTCCCTGCTAACCATCTTTGTCGCCTGCTCGAATGGGGCCAACACGTGGCAGACTTGCTGAATCTGCCCCCACTCCGCATTAGTGATGTAGGGGAGTGAGTGTGTTGGCCCTGCAGTGCCTAGCTCCAGCAGGTATTCCCTCACCGCCCGTCGCTGCTCCCACAACCTCTCCAGCATGTTGAGGGTGGAGTTCCACCGCGTCACACTGTCCATAATCAGCCTGTGGGTGGGCAGGCTGTTGTCCCGCTGCAGTTTGGACAGGGACGCGGTGGCGGTTGGGGATCGGCGGAAGTGGCCGGCAATCCTACGTACCCTTTGCACAATGTCACTCAACCCTGGGTAAGTGCGGAGGAATTTCTGCACCACAAGGTTGAGGACATGTGCCATGCAGGGCACGTGTGTAAGACTGCCAGCCTGAAGGGCGGCGAGTAGGTTGCTGCCGTTGTCACAGACAACCATACCTGCCTGGAGCCTTCGGGGTGTCAGCCACTTCTGGACCTGAGCCTGTAGTGCGGACAGAACATGAGGTCCAGTGTGTCTCCGTTCCCCCAAGCTAACAAGCTGGAGCACGGCCTGGCAGCGGACGTGCCCCACACTTGCGTAGCTACGGGGACGCTTGCTTGGGGGCTCAACAGCCGTGGAGACAGTGGCTTGCGGGAGAGGAGTAGTTCTCCCATGGACACCCCGGGGCGGCACCACAAACTCAGATGCCGCCGTTCCCTCCCCGGCGCCTCGGAGGGAAACCCAATGGGCTGTGAAACTTAGGTAGCGACCCTGCCCATGCCTGCTGGTCCAAGCATCCATTGTGAGATGCACCCTGTCGCTGACAGCATGATCCAGCGACAGGCATACATTCTGCACAAGGTGCTGGTGCAGGGCAGGGACACCAGTCCTGGCAAAGTAATGGCGGCTGGGGACACGCCATTTGGGTTGGGCCTGCTCCAACATCTGCCTAAATGGGTTGCTGTCAACCAGATTGTACGGAAGCAGATGTTGGGCAATAACCCTTGCCAGGAGCCCATTGAGTGAACGCACACGTCGATCCCCTGGGGCGTAGGGCACGGTACGTTCAAAAGCATCAGCAATTGTTGGCTGGCGCCGGACGGCAGAGGAGATAGAGGAGGGTGCACTGGTTGCAGAGGGATGGCTGCCGGTACCAATACCTCTACTAGAGGAAGCTGGTGGGTGGGAAACAGTAGTGGCAATATAGAGGGGGAGCTGCTGTACAGTGGCAGGAGCTGCTGTCCCCTGAACACTGGCGTTGCTGCTACTACCACTCTTACTGTGTTCCCACTCCCGCCAGTGGTTCAATCTCATGTGCTGGTTCAGGGCTGTGGTACCCAGCCGAGAAACTAACCTCCCTCTCCTCACCCTGGCATGGCAGAGGTTACAAACAGCAACAGTAACATCATCTGTTGCCAGGGTGAAGAAAGCCCAAACAGGAGACTTCCGCACCAACCTCCTGTCCGATGGCATGGTGCTGGCTTGCGCCTGTTGGGCCTCAGTGTGCACAGGCGGAGCATGCTGCTGCTGTTGCTGCCTGATCCTCTCGACAGTAGAGCCCCTGCCAATGGGCTCCCTGGAGACCTGCCGCACCGTTTCCCTCTGGTGCCTACCTACTTCAGTGCTGCTGGTACTTGACAAAATAGGTGGCACCCATTCGGCATCACCCTCCTCCTCATTTTCAACGTCAGACCCGGTGCCAAACTGTGGTGGACTGAGGGGAACAGCTAACATGGAGCCCCTGACTGTTCTCCGCTGTCCCCTTGCTGGCGCCTGGGTCTGACTAGATGCGGGAGTTGTGTGGCTCAAACCACCCGCACCTGTTGGAAGGGATTCCAAAGGCGTATTTATTGACGTTGCCCCCTCCTCCTCGTTATCACCCATCCCTTCCAAAAAGTACTGCCCATCTTGAGGGCTGAACTGTAAATCACCCTCCTGAATAGCCTCCCCCAGAATGTCCAGCTCTGTGTCCTCGTCTTCAAACATGAGCGGGGACAATTCTGTGGGAGTGGGGGTTGCTAGTACAGGAGGCGTAGATCTGCCGCTACTGCTGCTGCTATGAACTGGGGCTGAGGACTCCGTGTCATTCGAGTCAGCCACCAGAGCCATCACTGTCTCGGCGTCCTGGGAAAGTATGGCCCTTGGACGGCTGCTAAAATTAAAAAAATCACGGATCAGGCGGACACCACTGCCACTGGCACCTGCCTGTACATGACTGGAGGAGCGGCCCCGCGCTGTCGGCGGTCCAGCAACGGAACTGACTCCTCTATTTGCCCGACCGCGGCTGCCTGCACGGCCCGGTGCACTCATAATTTACGTACAAGTGATTGGGCCAAAGGTTTATTGTGGTAGGGACGTGTGTCAAAAAACAAAATAGATTTAACTTGTAATGTAAACCAAAAAAAATAATAAAAATAAATTAAAGTAATAAACGGAAAATAAATAAAACGCCTAACTTCAAAACGAGACTAATTTAGAGTAAGTATAATTTTTTTTTGATTTATTTATGAAAAAATAAGAAACACAGAAAACACGCACACAATCAGACGCAAAGACAAGACAGATGTAACAAATCTAAACACAAAACTAAACTTTTTTTGTTTTTTTTTCTTTTTTCTAACTATAAAACAGAAAAACGCGGACAATCAGACGCAAAGACAAGACAGATGTAACAAATCTAAACACAAAACTAAACTTTTTTTGTTTTTTTTTCTTTTTTCTAACTATAAAACAGAAAAACGCGGACAATCAGACGCAAAGACAAGACAGATGTAACAAATCGAAAAACAAAACTAAACTTTTTTTTTTTTTTTTTTCTAACTATAAAACAGAAAAACGCGGACAATCAGACGCAAAGACAAGACAGATGTAACAAAACTGAAGTTTTAAATTAACTATAACACAGAAACACGCAATCAAACAGAAGTTTAAACAAGGACGGACAGACAGAAAATTACACTAAATCCCTAACTGACCTAACCTAAAATCTGTTCTAAATAGCCCTAAACACTAACCTAAACTATTAATCTATATCTAGAGGTCTTTTCAAGTCCCTAACTACCTATACCTAATGCCCTACACAGATCCCTGCACTAAAACCTATCAGCTAACTGTATCTTGTATCTTTTAACTAACTAATCTAACCTATCTAATAATTCAGACCCTGACATGCATCAGGTGCCTACAATCACTCCGGCCGCCAGCCCATTAGCTGCCGAGTTCCCGGGACGCTGGGCGGACAGGTGCATCTGATTGTGAAGGAAGTAAATGCCGTTTACCATTTTTTTTTCGCTTCACAAGCAACGTGATGTATGGCAGACTGCTCCTCGCTTGCATTTCGCCATGTACCCGTCCCCGAAACAGACACCGATCAGCCGTGAACGAGGCATGCTGTGAGTATGACCCTATGATGGGAACCCTCTGTGCTGGGTGGGTTGCAGGGGAGCTGCCGGGCGAGTTATAGCCGAGCACTGCGGGCTGCCATTCGAGTGTCCGCCGAGTCCTAGGGGCTGCATGGCCACTGTCCACCGAAGCCTGTGGGGGTACCAGCCCAGGGGCTGTCATGCCGGTGTCCGCTGAAGCCTCCAGGCAGCCATCCACACGGCCGCCGTGCGAGTGTCCGCCGAGGCCTTTGCGCTGCCAGCCCAGCGGCCGCCATGCGAGCGTCCGCCGGCTTAATGGATGTTAGCCGAGCGTGTCCTCCAAAGGCTATGGCTGCTAAGTGCACCCCAAAACCAGTCAGCAGATTCTCCCGGGACACCGCGTCCCTCAGGCCACTGCTCAGCTTGTTTCAGACAGACCGCTGGTGGCTCCATGGTCTGAGGCACCTGTCAGTAGAAGTGTGAGGGGTTCGAATGTACCCTGTCTCCCACACCTCATGGGAGAAGGTAGATAGGCCCTGGGGTGAACTGGGTGGTCTCATCCCACCAGAAGTTCCAGGGGCCTGGGTAGGAGTCCCTCCCTCCTCCCGCTGGCAAAGAGAAGGGCAGATTATGTTGTTTTCAAAGAGAAAACGTGAATGAGCATGCACCTAACAGGTGCACCCGTCCAGCAGTTCCAGCGGCTGGCCATGTTGGGGTCCCCTATCCCCGGCGACATAGGTGGTGTGTCATGCCATGGAGGGATCCCTGTCTCCCACACCTCATGGGAGAAGGTAGATAGGCCCTGGGGTGAACTGGGTGGTCTCATCCCACCAGAAGTTCCAGGGGCCTGGGTAGGAGTCCCTCACTCCTCCCGCTGGCAAAGAGAAGGGCAGATTATGTTGTTTTCAAAGAGAAAACGTGAATGAGCATGCACCTAACAGGTGCACCCGTCCAGCAGTTCCAGCGGCTGGCCATGTTGGGGTCCCCTATCCCCGGCGACATAGGTGGTGTGTCATGCCATGGAGGGATCCCTGTCTCTCACACCTCATGGGAGAAGGTAGATAGGCCCTGGGGTGAACTGGGTGGTCTCATCCCACCAGAAGTTCCAGGGGCCTGGGTAGGAGTCCCTCACTCCTCCCGCTGGCAAAGAGAAGGGCAGATTATGTTGTTTTCAAAGAGAAAACGTGAATGAGCATGCACCTAACAGGTGCACCCGTCCAGCAGTTCCAGCGGCTGGCCATGTTGGGGTCCCCTATCCCCGGCGACATAGGTGGTGTGTCATGCCATGGAGGGATCCCTGTCTCTCACACCTCATGGGAGAAGGTAGATAGGCCCTGGGGTGAACTGGGTGGTCTCATCCCACCAGAAGTTCCAGGGGCCTGGGTAGGAGTCCCTCACTCCTCCCGCTGGCAAAGAGAAGGGCAGATTATGTTGTTTTCAAAGAGAAAACGTGAATGAGCATGCACCTAACAGGTGCACCCGTCCAGCAGTTCCAGCGGCTGGCCATGTTGGGGTCCCCTATCCCCGGCGACATAGGTGGTGTGTCATGCCATGGAGGGATCCCTGTCTCTCACACCTCATGGGAGAAGGTAGATAGGCCCTGGGGTGAACTGGGTGGTCTCATCCCACCAGAAGTTCCAGGGGCCTGGGTAGGAGTCCCTCACTCCTCCCGCTGGCAAAGAGAAGGGCAGATTATGTTGTTTTCAAAGAGAAAACGTGAATGAGCATGCACCTAACAGGTGCACCCGTCCAGCAGTTCCAGCGGCTGGCCATGTTGGGGTCCCCTATCCCCGGCGACATAGGTGGTGTGTCATGCCATGGAGGGATCCCTGTCTCTCACACCTTGCGGAAGAAGGTATAGAGGCACCGTGGGTGAACTGGGTGGGTGCATCCCGCCAGCAGTTCCATGAAGTAGCACTAAGCCGGCGTGTGTGATTTGTCATACCCATGTTTATATTGTGATTTTATCTCTCTTCCAAGTCACAACCGGACTTTCCTCTCCTGTGCCGTCTGTCACAAAGTGTACAAAGACCTATCCACGCACTTGAGGAGATGCTGCATGAGACTTTGTACTGACGATGAGATCCAATCCAGTCTGTTATCTTCCAAGACCTCCCTGAAAAACATTGCCAGCCGTGGTACCACAATCAGCTACCATCAGGTCGCCTCCCTTCAATCCACTGAGGACATCGTACGGTTCCTGGAAGACAGAGGGTTTACCATAATTGATAAGCCCCCTTCTCCCTGGTAAGGTCCTGCAATGTGTGGTGCACCTGTGTTCCCATCTGAACACCCTTCTAGTTACTTACGTACCTTCTACTTCTCTCTGTAGCGCTGCCAGTTTGACGTCTGGTACTCCTATTCCTCCTGCCCAGGCCAGCCAGCATCTTTCATCTTCCACCCCCAACGATCATGGAACTGTTTGCCAGCTCAGCAGTGATTGGGAGGATGTAGCTTCAGAAACCGTGGGTCTAGTGGAGGAGGATGAGGCTTCAATAACCCTGAGCCTAGTGGAGGTGGAGGACAAGGGTGCTTCAGTAACCTTGAGCCCGGTGGTGGAGGTTTCTTCAGGAACTGTGAGCCCAGAGGAGGGTTCTTCAGGAACCGTTAGCCCAGTGGTGGTGGAGGTTTCTTCAGGAACCGTGAGCCCAGTGGAGGAGTGTGCCTCCGTAACCCTGAGCCTAGTGGAGGTGGATCTGGCCCCTTCAGGTGTGGAGGGGGATGTGAACCCTTCAGGATCCATGGGCCTATTATCTACAACCGAGTCTCCAGATGATAGCGACGATAAGTTCTTTCAATGCACTCCCAGGTGGGTACACGACCCTCGGTGATGCACCTTGGCTTTCATGGTTCCACCGTGACTGTTTCCTTTTTCTCATCATCCTTTTCCCCTGCCTCTAGGACTTTGAAAACCACAGGGAAAGGTGCTGCACGGAAGAGGATGCAGGACGCTGGGCTGTACAACCGTCATCCCTCTGGGGATCCTCTGTTGAAACCTTACGCCAATTACCTGCGGTCTACGCTGGGCCTGAGCAATCACAGGCAGGAGGTGGATGCGGTTGCCCGGTTCCTATACTTTATGAACCCACAACGTGCCTGCCTAGACTTTGTCAGCGATATTGAGAAGGTTCGTTCTTACTTTGACAAGCTCTTAGAAGCCAAGCTCTCTAACCAGACTAGGCTAAACTGCATCCAGCGTATCCGGCGGTTCGTAAAGTACAATATGCGCTCCACCAACCTTTCCATCAGGCAGCCTGACCTGTATAAGAAGTGCAAGTTCTTCATCACGGTCACCGAGGACATCCAAAAGATCCTATCCAAGAGGCTCTCAAGAGACAGGGTCGACAAGAGGTGAATGTGGAGCCTGGGGTAGGGCTGGGATGGTGGAGTAATTTGTTGGTCTTCCCCCACTCCCTGTGGGTGAGTACCTAACTTCTCTGGTCTTCCTTCTCCCCTTGTCTTAGGTACGCGGCCTTGAGCCAAAAATCACCCAGCCCATCCGATTGCCGAGCAGTCCTCAGGGATGCCAAGAGCATGTTCTTGAAGTGCATAGCCCAAGCCTGGGCGAACTGTGCAACTTCCTATCAGCAAACTGAAATTATCCTCTACCTAGAGTGCCTTCTTGTCTTGAAGCATCTTCAGCGACCGGGGGTAGTCCAAAACATGACTGTAAGCCGCTTTTCTGGTTCAGTATGTGGGTTTATTTTTCACCATTCGTCGCTCCTCATGTCTTCTCCTTGCAGGTGGGGGAGTGGGATGAGAGGATTCACCATGAGTACGAAGGTGAAAAACTATGTGTGATCGGTGTAAGAACCCACAAGACCTCTACTCAACAAGTTGCTGCTTTCGCGCTGGACAATGATGAAGAGTCGGTGAGTGTGAGCAGAGATGCCCCTTTGCTGGTCCCCGGGTGTTATTCAGCTCCCACCCTCTTCCATTTAAACATTTTGTACCCTTGTTCTCTCCTCAGTGGTTTCAGGCCTACTATGAAAAAGTCCGGCCATTGCTAACCAAAAGTGACATAGACGATCCAGAGGATAAGTTCTTCCTCTCTTCAGTGGGAACTGAGCGACATACTGTTTCACGAGACATCAAGAGCTACCAATCAAAGTGAGTAGTGCCCAAGCAGTTATCCCTGCTCTATGTCTCTTTGTTGCCCGGATCTTCAGCTTATTCTCCCCTTCGTTCCCAGGTATAACCTCCCCGATATCTCCAGTCAGGTGGTCAGGAAGGTCTGTGAAACTTGGACGCTTGCAAGGTACACTGATCCTGAAAAGACTCTGTTTGCAAAGTACTTGGCACACACAAACTCCACGGCGGACAGGCACTACCGAGAGAAAGTGCTAGATGACATCTGTCATGGTTACAAGCTGGTGAAGAGATCTGGTAGTAGTGATGAGGACCGGACCCCATCTGCCGCTGCCCTCCTGGAGGAAATACACATGGTGGGGAGGGAGATGGAATGTCTGCCCAACACTTCAAGTAGCAGTGATTAATATGTATGTGTAAATGAAATAAACTATTTTTCTATCTCAAATGAAGTTGGCTCAGGTCATCAGTTCCAGAGGCTGGGCACGATGATAAGCCTCTCCTGATCCACAGAGGTGGTGTATCATGGCATGGGAGTCAAGTCTCGCACATCCCTTGGAAGAAGGGAGATTGGCCCCGGGGCGAACTGGGTGGTCTCATCCCACCAGCGGTTCCAGAGGCTGGGCACGATGATAAGCCTCTCCTGATCCACAGAGGTGGTGTATCATGGCATGGGAGTCAAGTCTCGCACATCCCTTGGAAGAAGGGAGATTGGCCCCGGGGCGAACTGGGTGGTCTGATCCCACCAGCAGTTCCAGAGGCTGGGCACGATGATAAGCCTCTCCTGATCCACAGAGTTGGTGTATCATGGCATGGGAGTCAAGTCTCGCACATCCCTTGGAAGAAGGGAGATTGGCCCCGGGGCGAACTGGGTGGTCTCATCCCACCAGCGGTTCCAGAGGCTGGGCACGATGATAAGCCTCTCCTGATCCACAGAGGTGGTGTATCATGGCATGGGAGTCAAGTCTCGCACATCCCTTGGAAGAAGGGAGATTGGCCCCGGGGCGAACTGGGTGGTCTCATCCCACCAGCGGTTCCAGAGGCTGGGCACGATGATAAGCCTCTCCTGATCCACAGAGGTGGTGTATCATGGCATGGGAGTCAAGTCTCGCACATCCCTTGGAAGAAGGGAGATTGGCCCCGGGGCGAACTGGGTGGTCTCATCCCACCAGCGGTTCCAGAGGCTGGGCACGATGATAAGCCTCTCCTGATCCACAGAGTTGGTGTATCATGGCATGGGAGTCAAGTCTCGCACATCCCTTGGAAGAAGGGAGATTGGCCCCGGGGCGAACTGGGTGGTCTCATCCCACCAGCGGTTCCAGAGGCTGGGCACGATGATAAGCCTCTCCTGATCCACAGAGGTGGTGTATCATGGCATGGGAGTCAAGTCTCGCACATCCCTTGGAAGAAGGGAGATTGGCCCCGGGGCGAACTGGGTGGTCTCATCCCACCAGCGGTTCCAGAGGCTGGGCACGATGATAAGCCTCTCCTGATCCACAGAGGTGGTGTATCATGGCATGGGAGTCAAGTCTCGCACATCCCTTGGAAGAAGGGAGATTGGCCCCGGGGCGAACTGGGTGGTCTCATCCCACCAGCGGTTCCAGAGGCTGGGCACGATGATAAGCCTCTCCTGATCCACAGAGTTGGTGTATCATGGCATGGGAGTCAAGTCTCGCACATCCCTTGGAAGAAGGGAGATTGGCCCCGGGGCGAACTGGGTGGTCTCATCCCACCAGCGGTTCCAGAGGCTGGGCACGATGATAAGCCTCTCCTGATCCACAGAGGTGGTGTATCATGGCATGGGAGTCAAGTCTCGCACATCCCTTGGAAGAAGGGAGATTGGCCCCGGGGCGAACTGGATTGGCCCCGGGGCGAACTGGGTGGTCTCATCCCACCAGCGGTTCCAGAGGCTGGGCACGATGATAAGCCTCTCCTGATCCACAGAGGTGGTGTATCATGGCATGGGAGTCAAGTCTCGCACATCCCTTGGAAGAAGGGACATATGCCTCAGGGGGCAAACTGGGTGGTCTCATCCCATCAGCTGTTCCAGGGGCCTGGGTAGGAGTCCCCCACTCCACCCCCTGCTTTCTCCACCCTTGGATCTTGTTGTCTGTGCGAACCTCCTCCACCCACCCTAGATCGATTTGGCATGTCGCGACCCGGCGGGTAGGGACCCTCGCTCGGCCGGACTTTGGAGTCCGTGCCGGCATATGGTGAGTGCGTCCCCTCTCCCTTCTAGCCCAGGTTCGACGCTGTGTGTGGCGGTCCCCTCATCTCGGAGCACAAGTCCCCCTCTACAAGCCCTTCAAGTCTCGGCTTCCTACCCCCTAAGGGGACCGAGAAGAAGGTAGAGAGGCTCCAAGGGGTCAACTGGGTGGGCGCATCCCACTGACAGTTCCAGGGGCCTGGGCAGGAGTCCCACACTCCTTTCCGCCGGCAAGAGAAGGTATCATTTGATGGTTTGAGCGAGAGAACCAGATATGAGAGCGAACCTGGCCGTCTCTCCCCAGCAGCAGTTCCAGAGGCTGGGCATGATGGCTCGACACCCCTGGGTCTCAGAGGCATGTGACACGAAAGGGGGTCTCCCTTTCCAACACCTCCCGGAAGAAGGTAGAGAGACCATGGGAGGTGGGCAGGGTGTTTTGATCCCACCATCAGTTCCATGACATCCGCTGTGTCGACTGGAGGAAAGACTTCCACAGAGGTAGGGGTGATTTTGGAAATGTCTACCCAGGAAAGGAGCACCGAAATCGGGTAACATAATCTGACTTTCCCCCTCTGCCATTCCCGGAGGGAAGGTGGTACAGACAAGCTGGAGGTCTCCTCTTGGAGCCCAAGTCCCCCTCTACCATCCCTGCAAGTCTTGGATCCCTAGCTTGAAAGAAGGGAGCTGGGCTGAACTTCCATGATTCAGGGGGACTTTGTGCAAAATGTATCCAGGGGCTATGGAAGTCAAATCGGGTAACATTTTCCGATTTTGCCCCGCCGGGCTGAACTTCCATAAGGGTGTCCGTTTGGCCGTTTTGAGAAAGAGAACCAGCTATGAGATCGAACCTGGCTGTCTCTTACCGACAGCAGTTCCAGAGGCTGGGCATGACGGCTCGAGACCCCTGGGTCTCAGCGGCATGTGACACGAAAGGGGGCCCCCCTTTCCAACACCTCCCGGAAGAAGGTAGAGAGACCCTGGGGGGTGGACAGGGTGATTTGATCCCACCATCAGTTCCATGACATCCGAGGTGTCGGCTGGGAGGCAAGACTTCCACAGATTCAGGGGGGATTTTTGGAAATGTCTGCCCAGGAAAGGAGCACCGTAGGCGGGTAAGAATTTCTGATTTCCCCCCTCTGCCATTCCCGGAGGGAAGGTGGTACAGACAAGCTGGAGGTCTCCTCTCGGAGCCCAAGTCCCCCTTTACCATCCCTGCAAGTCTTGGATCCCTAGCTTGAAAGAAGGGCTCTGGGCTGAACTTCCATGATTCAGGGGGACTTTGTGCAAAATGTATCCAGGGGCTATGGAAGTCAAATCGGGTAACATTTTCCGATTTTGCCCCGCCGGGCTGAACTTCCATAAGGGTGTCCGTTTGGCCGTTTTGAGAAAGAGAACCAGCTATGAGATCAAACCTGGCTGTCTCTTACCGACAGCAGTTCCAGAGGCTGGGCATGACGGCTCGAGACCCCTGGGTCTCAGCGGCATGTGACACGAAAGGGGGCCCCCCTTTCCAACACCTCCCGGAAGAAGGTAGAGAGACCCTGGGGGGTGGACAGGGTGATTTGATCCCACCATCAGTTCCATGACATCCGAGGTGTTGGCTGGGAGGCAAGACTTCCTCAGATTCAGGGGGGATTTTTGGAAATGTCTGCCCAGGAAAGGAGCACCGTAGGCGGGTAAGAATTTCTGATTTCCCCCCTCTGCCATTCCCGGAGGGAAGGTGGTACAGACAAGCTGGAGGTCTCCTCTTGGAGCCCAAGTCCCCTTCTACCATCCCTGCAAGTCTGGGATCCCTACCTTGAAAGGGGGCCGCTGGGCTGAACTTCCATGATTCAGGGGGACTTTGTGCAAAATGTATCCAGGGGCTATGGAAGTCAAATCGGGTAACATTTTGCGATTTTGCCCCGCCGTTCTGAACTTCCATAAGTATGTCCGTTTGGCCGTTTTGAGAAAGAGAACCAGCTATGAGATCAAACCTGGTTGTCTCTTACCGACAGCAGTTCCAGAGGCTGGGCAGGACGGCTCGACACCCCTGGGTCTCAGCGGCATGTGACACGAAAGGGGGCCCCCCTTTCCAACACCTCCCGGAAGAAGGTAGAGAGACCCTGGGGGGTGGACAGGGTGATTTGATCCCACCATCAGTTCCATGACATCAGAGGTGTTGGCTGGGAGGCAAGACTTCCTCAGATTCAGGGGGGATTTTTGGAAATGTCTGCCCAGGAAAGGAGCACCGTAGGCGGGTAAGAATTTCTGATTTCCCCCCTCTGCCATTCCCAGAGGGAAGGTGGTACAGACAAGCCGGAGGTCTCCTCTCAGAGCCCAAGTCCCCCTTCTACCAGCCCTGCAAGTCTCGGCTTCCTAGCGCCGAAGGGGGGGCCGAGAAGAAGGTAGAGAGGCTCCAGGGGGTGAACACTGTGTTCACATCCCACCAGCAGTTCCAGGGGCCTGGGTAGGAGTCCCCCACTCCTCCCTTCTGCTTTCTCCACCCTCGGATCTTGTTGTCTGTGCGAACCTCCTCCACCCTAGATCGATTTGGCATGTCGCGACCCGGCGGGTAGGGACCCTCGCTCGGCCGGACTTTGGAGTCCGTGCCGGCTTACGGCGAGAGTGTCCCCTCTCCCTTCTAGCCCGGGTTCGACGCTGTGTGTCGCGCCGCTCTGAGCACAAGTCCCCCTCTACAAGTCCTTCAAGTCTCGGCTTCCCAGCCCCTAAGGGGGCCGAGAAGAAGGTAGAGAGGCTCCGGGGGTGTGAACTGTGTGGTCACATCCCACCAGCAGTTCCAGGGGCCTGGGTAGGAGTCCCCCACTCCTCCCGCCGGCACAGAGAAGCGTGTGGACTTTGTCATTTTATTTGGAGAGAGAGAGAGAGATAGAGAGTACCATGACAAGGGGATGGAGTCGAGGGGCGCATCCCGCCAGCAGTTCCAGAGGCCCGGGAAGGAGTCCCCCACCCCGGCCCTTTCTCCACAAAAGGGTAAGGGGGACTTGCTATTCGGAAGCGGGCGACCGAGGAGGGTGAATCCGGTGTAGTTGTCCCCCCCCGGTGGTCCCACGGGGCCTGGGCAGGAGCCCCTCGATCCTCCCGCCGGCAAGAGAAGGTAGACTTTGTCGGTTTGACGGTTTGAGCGAGAGGACCAGCTATGAGATCGAACCTGGCTGTCTCTTACCGACAGCAGTTCCAGAGGCTGGGCATGACGGCTCGAGACCCCTGGGTCTCAGCGGCATGTGACACGAAAGGGGGCCCCCCTTTCCAACACCTCCCGGAAGAAGGTAGAGAGGCCAAGGGGAGCGAACTGGGTGGGCGCATCCCACCGGCAGTTCGACGGGCCTGGGCAGGAGTTCCTCGCTCCTCCCGCCGGCAAGAGAAGGTAGACTTTGTCGGTTTGACGGTTTGAGCGAGAGGACCAGCTATGAGATCGAACCTGGCTGTCTCTTACCGACAGCAGTTCCAGAGGCTGGGCATGACGGCTCGAGACCCCTGGGTCTCAGCGGCATGTGACACGAAAGGGGGCCCCCCTTTCCAACACCTCCCGGAAGAAGGTAGAGAGGCCAAGGGGAGCGAACTGGGTGGGCGCATCCCACCGGCAGTTCGACGGGCCTGGGCAGGAGTTCCTCGCTCCTCCCGCCGGCAAGAGAAGGAAGACTTTGTCGGTTTGAAGGTTTGAGCGAGAGGACCAGCTATGAGATCGAACCTGGCTGTCTCTTACCGACAGCAGTTCCAGAGGCTGGGCATGACGGCTCGAGACCCCTGGGTCTCAGCGGCATGTGACACGAAAGGGGGCCCCCCTTTCCAACACCTCCCGGAAGAAGGTAGAGAGGCCAAGGGGAGCGAACTGGGTGGGCGCATCCCACCGGCAGTTCGACGGGCCTGGGCAGGAGTTCCTCGCTCCTCCCGCCGGCAAGAGAAGGTAGACTTTGTCGGTTTGAAGGTTTGAGCGAGAGGACCAGCTATGAGATCGAACCTGGCTGTCTCTTACCGACAGCAGTTCCAGAGGCTGGGCATGACGGCTCGAGACCCCTGGGTCTCAGCGGCATGTGACACGAAAGGGGGCCCCCCTTTCCAACACCTCCCGGAAGAAGGTAGAGAGGCCAAGGGGAGCGAACTGGGTGGGCGCATCCCACTGGCAGTTCGACGGGCCTGGGCAGGAGTTCCTCGCTCCTCCCGCCGGCAAGAGAAGGTAGACTTTGTCGGTTTGATGGTTTGAGCGAGAGGACCAGCTATGAGATCGAACCTGGCTGTCTCTTACCGACAGCAGTTCCAGAGGCTGGGCATGAGGGCTCGACACCCCTGGGTCTCAGCGGCATGTGACACGAAAGGGGGCCCCCCTTTCCAACACCTCCCGGAAGAAGGTAGAGAGGCCCAGGGGAGCGAACTGGGTGGGCGCATCCCACCGGCAGTTCGACGGGCCTGGGCAGGAGTCCCACACTCCTCCCGCCGGCAAGAGAAGGTAGACTTTGTCGGTTTGATGGTTTGAGCGAGAGGACCAGCTATGAGATCGAACCTGGCTGTCTCTTACCGACAGCAGTTCCAGAGGCTGGGCATGAGGGCTCGACACCCCTGGGTCTCAGCGGCATGTGACACGAAAGGGGGCCCCCCTTTCCAACACCTCCCGGAAGAAGGTAGAGAGGCCCAGGGGAGCGAACTGGGTGGGCGCATCCCACCGGCAGTTCGAGGGGCCTGGGCAGGAGTCCCACACTCCTCCCGCCGGCCAGAGAAGGTAGAAAGATGGACTTTGTTGGTTTGAGCGAGAGAACCAGCTATGAGATCGAACCTGGCCGTCTTATACCGACAGCAGTTCCAGAGGCTGGGCATGACGGCTCGATACCCCTGGGTCTCAGCGGCATGTGACACGAAAGGGGGCCCCCCTTTCCAACACCTCCCGGAAGAAGGTAGAGAGGCCAAGGGGAGCGAACTGGGTGGGCGCATCCCACCGGCAGTTCGACGGGCCTGGGCAGGAGTTCCTCGCTCCTCCCGCCGGCAAGAGAAGGTAGACTTTGTCGGTTTGACGGTTTGAGCGAGAGGACCAGCTATGAGATCGAACCTGGCTGTCTCTTACCGACAGCAGTTCCAGAGGCTGGGCAGGACGGCTCGACACCCCTGGGTCTCAGCGGCATGTGACACGAAAGGGGGCCCCCCTTTCCAACACCTCCCGGAAGAAGGTAGAGAGGCCCAGGGGAGCGAACTGGGTGGGGGCATCCCACCGGCAGTTCGAGGGGCCTGGGCAGGAGTCCCACACTCCTCCCGCCGGCCAGAGAAGGTAGAAAGATGGACTTTGTTGGTTTGAGCGAGAGAACCAGCTATGAGATCGAACCTGGCCGTCGCATACCGACAGCAGTTCCAGGGGCTGGGCAGGACGGCTCGACACCCCTGGGTCTCAGCGGCATGTGACACGAAAGGGGGCCCCCCTTTCCAACACCTCCCGGAAGAAGGTAGAGAGGCCCAGGGGAGTGAACTGGGTGGACGCATCCCACCGGCAGTTCCAGGGAACTGGGCAGGAGTCCCCACTCCTTCCCCTGCTTTCTCCACCATTGATCGATTTGGCTTGTCGTGACCCGGCGGGTAGGGACCCTCGCTCGGCCGGACTTTGGAGTCCGTGCCGGCATATGGCGAGTGTGTCCCCTCTCCCTTCTAGCCCGGGTTCGACGCTGTGTGTCGCGGCGCTCGTGGCGGTCCCCTCATCCGTGCAACCCCCTCGCCCAGCTCCCGCTGCCGGGGGTGGGTTGCTTGGGGGGAACCCCCTCTGGCTGTCCTGTCGAGCTCGCTCCGAACGGGCAGAAAAAAAAGGCGTCTGAAAACGCGCGGTCTTGCCGCGGGAGGACCTCCCGGGCCTAAGGGACGCGTGGGTCGTATGCCCTCCGCCGCTCCCCAGCGACCTGATTAGTTTCGGGCCTAAGGGATGCGTGGGGTGTCTGCCCTCTGCCTCTCCCCAGTAACCCGAGTCGTTCCGTCCCTGCGGTGCGCCCCGTGCGGCGGCACATCTTCTCTGCGGTCGACACCCAAACACCCGAACGGGCAGGAAAATGTGTTTGAAACCGTGCGGTCTCGCCATGGGAGGGCCTTCCTGGGCCTAAGGGATGCGTGGGTCGTACGCCCTCCGCCGCCTCCCCAGTCACCCGATTTGTTTCGGGCCTAAGGGACGCGTAGGTGGTGTCTGCCCTCTGTCACTCCCCAGTAACCCGGGTTCGTTCCGTCCCCATGCGGCGTTCCCCGTGCGGCGGAGGCACGTCTTCTCTGCGGTCGACACCCGAAGGGGCAGAAGAAACATGTTTGAAGTCTTGCGGTCTCACCACGGGAGGACAGCCTCCTGGGCCTAAGGGACGCGTGGGTTTGTATGCCCTCCGCCGCTCCCCAGCGACCCGATTTATTTCGGGCCTAAGGGATGCGTGGGGTGTCTGCCCTCTGCCTCTCCCCAGTAACCCGAGTTGTTCCATCCCTGCGGTGCGCCCCGTGCGGCGGCACATCTTCTCTGCGGTCGACACCCGAATGGGCAGGAAAATGTGTTTGAAACCGTGCGGTCTCGCCACGGGAGGGCCTTCCTGGGCCTAAGGGATGCGTGGGTTGTACGCCCTCCGCCGCCTCCCCAGTCACCCGATTTGTTTCGGGCCTAAGGGACGCGTAGGTGGTGTCTGCCCTCTGTCACTCCCCAGTAACCTGGGTTCGTTCCGTCCCCGTGCGGCGTTCCCCGTGCGGCGGAGGCACGTCTTCTCTGCGGTCGACACCCGAAGGTGGCAGAAGAAACACGTTTGAAGTCTTGCGGTCTCACCAAGGGAGGACAGCCTCCTGGGCCTAAGGGACGCGTGGGTTCGTACGCCCTCCGCCGCTCCCCAGCGACCCGATTTATTTTGGGCCTAAGGGATGCGAGGGGTGTCTGCCCTCCGCCGCTCCCCAGTAACCCGGGCGGGCCGTTTCCTTTCCCGCGGCGCCCTCCGCTCGACGGCTGCGTGTCTTCTCTGCCGTCGACACCCGTACGCCCGTACTTCCAGAAAAAAGGCGCCTGAAGTCGCGCTGTCTCGCCGCGGGAGGACCTCCCGGGCCTAAGGGACGCTTGGGTCGTATGCCCTCCGCCGCTCCCCAGTCACCCGATTCGTTTTGGGCCTAAGGGAAGCGTGGGGTGTCTGCCCTCTGCTGCTCCCCAGTAAACCCCGGTTGTCCCTGCGGCGTCCCCCCAGCGTGGCGGCTGCGCGCCCTTCTCTGCTGTCGGGCACCACTCGTTGGCGACCCCCACGGCGGGGTGAACCCGCGCCACCGGGCAGGGATCACTCGCGCCGCATAGCCCTGAGTTTTTGCCAGAGAAGAGAGACTACAGGGTTGAAGCGGGTAGATAAGGAGCCCGAGAGGCAGGCGACCCGTCCCCGGGCCTCGGCCCTGGGGGCTTCTTCTCCTCGTCCTCCGGATACACCTCCTTCCCTCTCACCCCCACCGCCCTCGTCTGCTCCTCTGCTCTCAGCGGCTAGGAGGGGGAGGAAGAGGGCCGCGCACGGCCCTTCAGGGGCGTTCGGTCAGACTCCGGATCTTTCCGTCCACCTCCTCCTCCCTCTCCGCACCGGGGGGCGCGCGTTTCTCCGGGAAACCGCCCCTCCTCGCTCCGTCGCCTACCTGGTTGATCCTGCCAGTAGCATATGCTTGTCTCAAAGATTAAGCCATGCACGTGTAAGTACGCACGGCCGGTACAGTGAAACTGCGAATGGCTCATTAAATCAGTTATGGTTCCTTTGATCGCTCCAACCGTTACTTGGATAACTGTGGTAATTCTAGAGCTAATACATGCCGACGAGCGCTGACCCCCAGGGATGCGTGCATTTATCAGACCAAAACCAATCCGGGGGCCCGGGCGCGGCGGGGCCCGCGTGCGGGGGTGGTCTCGGCCTCCCCGATTCCCGCCCGCCGCCGCTCTCCCCGGCCGCTTTGGTGACTCTAGATAACCTCGGGCCGATCGCACGTCCCTGTGACGGCGACGATCCATTCGGATGTCTGCCCTATCAACTTTCGATGGTACTTTCTGCGCCTACCATGGTGACCACGGGTAACGGGGAATCAGGGTTCGATTCCGGAGAGGGAGCCTGAGAAACGGCTACCACATCCAAGGAAGGCAGCAGGCGCGCAAATTACCCACTCCCGACTCGGGGAGGTAGTGACGAAAAATAACAATACAGGACTCTTTCGAGGCCCTGTAATTGGAATGAGTACACTTTAAATCCTTTAACGAGGATCTATTGGAGGGCAAGTCTGGTGCCAGCAGCCGCGGTAATTCAGTGTAGCTCTAGCAGCAGAGGAGGAAGGGTGTGGCTGGCTAGAGCTCCTGAACATCCAGAAGCAGCAAGGCCCAGGGGATTTTATTTTCATCTGAATCCCCTGGGCGGAACCAGGCTTGTGGGGAGAAGATTCCAACTTTCTCCCCAGCCCAGGCCCTGCCTCTCCCTAGGGAGCTGGCAGGGTCCTGCGGCCATGGCATCCAAGCGGAGTTACCCTGCTCCCCGGTCGGGGTCAGGCGGAGGTAGTGGATCCCGCACAAGGAACCAGAGTGATGGAGGCGAGGGGGTGAAGAAATCCGGACGAGGTGGCGGCGGCCAAGTCCCCCCCAAGGACCCTGGAACCTCTGCAAAGAGGAGTACTGCCGAGGCTGGAGAGGTGTCGTCCCAGGTAGGTTGGGGGTCCCGGCGGGAGGGAGAGTCCACCCCCACCTACAGCTCCCGCGTGGCGTTTCACCTCCGTGAGGTTAAGGAGCTGGGACGGCACCTCAAAATCCTGAACCAGGAGCTTGGGATGCAGAGGACCAGGGCGAATGCTATGTCTAGCAAGAAGCGGGCCCCTGTATCACTAAGGATAAAAGAGCTAAAAAAGGAGATTGACATTTTTAGGAGAAAAAGAGACACTTTAATTGCTGAGAGCGGCCCCTTTGAGGAAAAACTCCTAAATGAGGAAAGGTTTTTGGCCATGGAGGAAAGGAGAGGGGAGCGGTGTGGGGGGGATAGCGGGGAGGAGGAGGAGGGCAGTGCGCTGGGTGAGTCATCTGTGTCCGGCGCAACTGTCACTCCCCGGTCGTCCCTGCCAGAACCTGCACCAGCTCCCCCTCTGATTTCTCAGTTGTCGGTGCCGGAGGGGTACAGCAGCATTGCCGCTGAACAAGTGGAGCTGCCCCCTTCGGATGACGACGACTTTGAAGAAGGCAGCGGTGGTGGTGGCGGAGGACTAATGGAGGAAATCCGTATGTTGGAGTCACCAGTGGAACTGCAGGGTTTCGTTTTCGGGGACGAACTCCTGGAGGACGGAGGAAAGGAAAAAAAAGGAAAAAAAAAAGAAAAAAAGACATTTGAAACTAAGTACGTTTTTGTTCCGCACCTGGCAGGGGCTATGTCGGATGCGGCATCAGCGAGAAGCATCCCGGGTTCGGGGGCCTCCGGCACTGTGGGTCACTCCCCTGTGGGAGGGGGGAGTGGCTTGGTGCGGGAGCCTGCTCCCGTGATAGAGGCGGTCCTGCCCGCCGCCCCGGTGTGTAAGGTGGTGCTGGGGCGGTGCGACGGGATCGCCGTTCCTCCCACCCATGATGGTGCTCCTGTGGTCCCCGCTGTCGGTTTGCGGCGGGGATCGGGGAGCAGAGATGTGGCGGTGGGGGTCGTGTCTGGGGGCGTTCCCGGCGCTGTTCCTGTGGGTGGGGATGGTGCCGGGTGCGCTCCTGGACGCGATCCTCCCCCCCCCCGTGTTGATGCGGCTGGAGGTGCGGCTGGGGGTGTGTCCGCGGGCGCGTCCGGGCCTCCTCCGGTTGGCATGCATAGTGGCGTGGCCGGGGGGGTGCCGGGCCGTGCTTCCGGGTGCACTCCTGGTGCCGTGAGTGAATTCGCGGGCGCGGCGAACAAGCGCCTATGCACGAAGGAACTGGGAGTTGGGGCCGCCGGAGAGGATAGGTCCGCGCTCCGGTCCTCAGGAAAAAAAGGTGTTATTGCGCCAGAACATCTGGCGACATACATTGCTACTGGGCACGCCCCCTCTGTTTCCTCCTCCTCCAGCGCTGAATTAAGTGCTGGAGAGGGGAGGAGTATAGTCACCAATGCCCAGGTTTTTGGGGCAGCAGAGGAGGGCTTGGCCGGTGGCAGAGGAAGTGGCAGTGTACACGATATTAAAGTTATAGATAAAAAAAGTGTAGTAGCATTTGTTGCACCAGCTGTCCCAGCAGAGAGAAAGGGTGCATGCAAGCAGGGTGGTGGTAGTGGTGTTGGTAAGGGTGCTGCATCTGGCCCCAAAGGTGGGATGGATGCTGGGGGTCAGCGGACCGTCGCTGAAAAAGCGGTGGCTGCGGCTCCTGGTGTCCGCCCTCCGGAGGGATCCGGTGCGGCACCTGGTATTAGTGTAGTGGGGGGGGCCGGTTCGGTTGCCCCTCCTGCGGCCGTAACACCTGGCAGAAGTTATGCCAGTGTGGCTGCGGCCGTGGGGGGGGAGGGGCTGTCCTCGTTGGCTTCCTCATTCCCGGGAGTCGCGGTTGGTGACTTGCAGCGGCGACTCCTGGAGACCCTCAAAAAGGGGGAGAGTTCGATGATAGTAGAGGGTGAGAAAGTGGACCTATCCTTATGGATAGACAGGCACGGCCTGCGAGCTTTCCGAGAGGAAAGGGGGGGCGAGACCACCTGGTCCCTGCCCACAACCGGCCCTGGGACCAGACGGAATGTAGTCTGTCTCAAGTGGAGAAGCAATGATGCCTGCCCTACAAGGAAAAGGGTGGTGGAGCTCCTGCTTGGGATGGGTTTCAGGGTGGTTGACATCTTCGCCCTGATACATCCCTACGGTTCCAAGGAGTTCGACATCAGCTTTGCCCGGCCGGAGGGCCTAGAGCTTTTCTGGTCCGGGTATGAGCTGGTGAAGAACTTACCGGATTGGAAGGGGTTTTTCGCCCAGGCGATAACCCGTCAGAACAACGTCAAGAAAGTGACCGTTTTGACCCGTAACGAATCGCTTTCTTGCGTTGATATTCTGACCTGGCTTAGCAGGTACGGTGACGTCCAGGGTGTACCATCCAAAAACCTGGACGAATTTGGCATTTGGTCGGGAGCCTGGACTTTCAATGTGAAGTTGAAATGTCTGGGAAGTACGGTTTCCCACATTCCATCCTCTGCCTTCATCGGTCGGGATAGGATTCTTGTTTTCTACAGGGGGCAGCCTAAGCTCTGTCACAAGTGCGGCAGCCCTTCACACTTCAGCGCCAGCTGCCAAGTGCAGAAGTGCGCGTTGTGTGGAGGGACAGGTCACCTTGCCGCATCTTGCAAGGAGATTAGGTGCAACCTGTGTGGTGTGCTCGGACACCCATTTAGTCGTTGTCCCCTCTCAGAGGTTAATGCGGCCCGAGCTCACGCAGGAGTGGGCCGGGAGGTCCCTTCGGCTGAGGCGGGTGCTGGCGGAGACAGTCGAGTTGAGGGGTCAGTGAAGACCAAGAGCGGTCCGTCCCGGCAGAGGCGGAGGGAGAGACGCCAGGCGGAGAGGGAGCAGAAGGAACCCCTCCACGATGGGGTGATGTCTGCCCCTCCCCAAGTGGCTGACTCCCGTAGTTCGGAGACCCTAGGGGACAGGGAGCTAAGTGCGGAAGTCAGGAGACTAGACCGAGCCGATGGGACCCAGTCTTCGCACTACGAAAGCGCAGCAGAGGGTAGTGAGACTGGGTCCTATACCAACAGACGGAAACGGTACTCAAAAAAGAGAACGAGCCCGACCAAAGTAGCCAGGGAAGGCGTAACTGGCTCCCCTCTTGAGCTCTCCAACCGGTATCTCACTTTGGATGAGACCTCCGCCTCCTCTTCATCCGGGGAGGAGGTAAGAAGTGGGGTACCGGAGGCGAAGGTGGGAGAGCTTCCAGGAGGCCCCGTGCCCCTCTCTGGTGTGGATGTAAGGTCCCCAGAAGAGGAGGCAAACCCGATTCCCGGAACTGAGAAAGGCAGGGGCGGTACGCAAGAGGGAGCGGTGGTGACAGAAGGTATGGACACCACCGTCTCTCTCAAAAGGGGTCGTGCCGCCTTAGAGGATAGCCCCGGGAGGAATAGGAAGGGTGGGAAGGATGGAGGACATTCAGCTTAAACACCAAGTATGGCGGTACCCACTCAGCTCACACTGGCGACCATTAATGTCGCCAGCGTTAAATCTGATGCGGCTCGCTACGCAGCCTTTGATTTTTTCAGCCGTGTTGAAGCTGACGTTTTATTTTTGCAGGAGACCAGACTGTCAAACTTGGCAGAAGTCCACAAGGCGAAGAGGGAGTGGAGATCTGGGCCCTCCTTCTGGTCTCTTGCGGCTGAGCCGTATAGCGGAGTGGCGGTCCTTTTCACCGTACCGGTAGAATGCCGACGGGTGGTTGAGCTGGAAATGGGGAGGTGTTTGATCTTGGATATCCTCCTGAGGGGACAGGAACTGCGCCTAATTAACATCTATGGGCCCCAGTCCAAGTGGGACAGGAAATGTCTCTTTATGAGGATCAAGCCTTTCCTTTTTACAAGCCGGCAAGTGGTCTTTGGTGGGGACTTCAACACCATCGTGAGGTCCCAAGATAGGGGAGGCACCAGAGACCGGCTGGCTTATGACAGCATAGCGTTAAATAGTATAGCCAGTGAGGCTCGTCTGGTGGATGTCCACATTAGGCACACCCCAGACCACGGGGGTTTCACTTATTATAGAGGAGATAGGATTAGGTCTAGAATAGACAGGTTTTTTTTGAAAGAGGAGACTACTTTCTCGCCCTTGAGAATTGTGGAGGTAGAATTCTCTGATCACTGTCTGATTATGTTTTCTCTGAATATTTCAGAATCCCCCCAAATGGGAAGAGGTTACTGGAAGCTGAATGCGGGAGTCCTGGAGGAAGCAGAGGTGAGACAATCCTTTGAGGACTTTCTTCAGAATCAGGTAGCTTTGCTGGATCTCTGTGACACTAAGTCAGAGTGGTGGGAGGTATTCAAAGACCGGGCTGCAAAGTTCTTCCGCCAGCTCTCGAGCCTCAGGTCTCTGGACAGGTACCGCCTGTATCAGAGTCTGAGGAGGAAACTCGAAGATCTGGTCTCGACTGGAGGTAGCCGCGAGGATATCTCCAGGGTGAAATCTTTGCTCAAGAGGTGCCAGTATGATAGACACGCATCTTTGGTTTTTGAGAGGGACTTCGGGAGGTACCGCTCGCCCGACCCCTACAGAAACTGTAAGATGTCAGTGAAGAGTAAGTTAATAACAGGACTGGTTGATGGTACGGGGTCTCTGAACAGGTCCAGATCAGGGATCCTGGAAGTCGTCAGATCCTTTTACTCGTGCCTCTTGGGGAAGAGGGATCTGGATCGGGACAGGATGTCGGCTTTCCTGGCTGAAATCACCCCTGAGTCAGAAGCTCACCTCTCTTTTGACGTTTTGGTAGAAGAGATCAGAAAGGAGGAAGTTATCCTGGCGGTGGAAGGGTTAGCTCTGAAGAAGTCGCCAGGCCCGGATGGCTTAACATCCGAATTTTATAGGACCTTTAAGGACTCTTTATGTCCCCTCTTGACTGAGGTATTCAATGAGTGTCTATCCTCGGGCACTCTGCCTCGGTCAATGAGGAGGTCAGCACTGATCCTTCTATCAAAGGGTAAAGATCCGAGCCGTATTGAGAACTGGCGTCCCATAGCACTTCTCAATACGGACAGAAAGATTCTGGCCAAGATACTGTTTAACAGGCTGGTGAAGTTCGCGCCTCAACTTCTTTCGGTGGCTCAGCATTGCTCAGTTCCAGGCCGCAGCACTTTTAGTGCTGTCCTCGGTGTCCGAGAGGCAGTGGAACAGAGTAGGGCAGGCCACTGGAGGGGGTACAT
>NC_053394.1:439489305-439506805 GCF_905171765.1 Bufo bufo | reverse complement strand
CGCTGGGCTGAACTTCCATGATTCAGGGGGACTTTGTGCAAAATGTATCCAGGGGCTATGGAAGTCAAATCGGGTAACATTTTCCGATTTTGCCCCTCTGCCATTCATGGAGGGAAGATGGTACAGACAAGCTGGAGGTCTCCTCTTGGAGCCCAAGTCCCCTTCTACCATCCCTGCAAGTCTGGGATCCCTACCTTGAAAGAAAGCCGCTGGGCTGAACTTCCATGATTCAGGGGGACTTTGTGCAAAATGTATCCAGGGGCTATGGAAGTCAAATCGGGTAACATTTTCCGATTTTGCCCCTCTGCCATTCATGGAGGGAAGATGGTACAGACAAGCTGGGGGTGTCCTCTTGGAGCCCAAGTCCCCTTCTACCATCCCTGCAAGTCTGGGATCCCTACCTTGAAAGGAAGCCGCTGGGCTGAACTTCCATGATTCAGGGGGACTTTGTGCAAAATGTATCCAGGGGCTATGGAAGTCAAATCGGGTAACATTTTCCGATTTTGCCCCTCTGCCATTCATGGAGGGAAGATGGTACAGACAAGCTGGAGGTCTCCTCTTGGAGCCCAAGTCCCCTTCTACCATCCCTGCAAGTCTGGGATCCCTACCTTGAAAGGAAGCCGCTGGGCTGAACTTCCATGATTCAGGGGGACTTTGTGCAAAATGTATCCAGGGGCTATGGAAGTCAAATCGGGTAACATTTTCCGATTTTGCCCCTCTGCCATTCATGGAGGGAAGATGGTACAGACAAGCTGGAGGTCTCCTCTTGGAGCCCAAGTCCCCTTCTACCATCCCTGCAAGTCTGGGATCCCTACCTTGAAAGGAAGCCGCTGGGCTGAACTTCCATGATTCAGGGGGACTTTGTGCAAAATGTATCCAGGGGCTATGGAAGTCAAATCGGGTAACATTTTCCGATTTTGCCCCTCTGCCATTCATGGAGGGAAGATGGTACAGACAAGCTGGAGGTCTCCTCTTGGAGCCCAAGTCCCCTTCTACCATCCCTGCAAGTCTGGGATCCCTACCTTGAAAGGAAGCCGCTGGGCTGAACTTCCATGATTCAGGGGGACTTTGTGCAAAATGTATCCAGGGGCTATGGAAGTCAAATCGGGTAACATTTTCCGATTTTGCCCCTCTGCCATTCATGGAGGGAAGATGGTACAGACAAGCTGGAGGTCTCCTCTTGGAGCCCAAGTCCCCTTCTACCATCCCTGCAAGTCTGGGATCCCTACCTTGAAAGGAAGCCGCTGGGCTGAACTTCCATGATTCAGGGGGACTTTGTGCAAAATGTATCCAGGGGCTATGGAAGTCAAATCGGGTAACATTTTCCGATTTTGCCCCTCTGCCATTCATGGAGGGAAGATGGTACAGACAAGCTGGAGGTCTCCTCTTGGAGCCCAAGTCCCCCTCTACCATCCCTGCAAGTCTGGGATCCCTAGCTTGAAAGGAAGGCGCTGGGCTGAACTTCCATGATTCAGGGGGACTTTGTGCAAAATGTATCCAGGGGCTATGGAAGTCAAATCGGGTAACATTTTCCGATTTTGCCCCTCTGCCATTCATGGAGGGAAGATGGTACAGACAAGCTGGAGGTCTCCTCTTGGAGCCCAAGTCCCCTTCTACCATCCCTGCAAGTCTGGGATCCCTACCTTGAAAGGAAGCCGCTGGGCTGAACTTCCATGATTCAGGGGGACTTTGTGCAAAATGTATCCAGGGGCTATGGAAGTCAAATCGGGTAACATTTTCCGATTTTGCCCCTCTGCCATTCATGGAGGGAAGATGGTACAGACAAGCTGGAGGTCTCCTCTTGGAGCCCAAGTCCCCTTCTACCATCCCTGCAAGTCTGGGATCCCTACCTTGAAAGAGGGCCGCTGGGCTGAACTTCCATGATTCAGGGGGACTTTGTGCAAAATGTATCCAGGGGCTATGGAAGTCAAATCGGGTAACATTTTCCGATTTTGCCCCGCCGGGCTGAACTTCCATAAGTATGTCCGTTTGGCCGTTTTGAGAAAGAGAACCAGCTATGAGATCAAACCTGGCTGCCTCTTACCGACAGCAGTTCCAGAGGCTGGGCATGACGGCGCGAGACCCCTGGGTCTCAGCGTCATGTGACACGAAAGGGGGCCCCCCTTTCCAACACCTCCCGGAAGAAGGTAGAGAGACCCTGGGGGGTGGACAGGGTGATTTGATCCCACCATCAGTTCCATGACATCCGAGGTGTCGGCTGGGAGGCAAGACTTCCACAGGTTCAGGGGGGATTTTTGGAAATGTCTGCCCAGGAAAGGAGCACCGTAGGCGGGTAAGAATTTCTGATTTCCCCCCTCTGCCATTCCCAGAGGGAAGGTGGTACAGACAAGCTGGAGGTCTCCTCTGGGAGCCCAAGTCCCCTTCTACCATCCCTGCAAGTCTTGGATCCCTAGCTTGAAAGAAAAGCTCTGGGCTGAACTTCCATGATTCAGGGGGACTTTGTGCAAAATGTATCCAGGGGCTATGGAAGTCAAATCGGGTAACATTTTCCGATTTTGCCCCTCTGCCATTCATGGAGGGAAGATGGTACAGACAAGCTGGAGGTCTCCTCTTGGAGCCCAAGTCCCCTTCTACCATCCCTGCAAGTCTGGGATCCCTACCTTGAAAGGGGGCCGCTGGGCTGAACTTCCATGATTCAGGGGGACTTTGTGCAAAATGTATCCAGGGGCTATGGAAGTCAAATCGGGTAACATTTTCCGATTTTGCCCCTCTGCCATTCATGGAGGGAAGATGGTACAGACAAGCTGGAGGTCTCCTCTTGGAGCCCAAGTCCCCTTCTACCATCCCTGCAAGTCTGGGATCCCTACCTTGAAAGGGGGCCGCTGGGCTGAACTTCCATGATTCAGGGGGACTTTGTGCAAAATGTATCCAGGGGCTATGGAAGTCAAATCGGGTAACATTTTCCGATTTTGCCCCTCTGCCATTCATGGAGGGAAGATGGTACAGACAAGCTGGAGGTCTCCTCTTGGAGCCCAAGTCCCCTTCTACCATCCCTGCAAGTCTGGGATCCCTAGCTTGAAAGAAGGGCTCTGGGCTGAACTTCCATGATTCAGGGGGACTTTGTGCAAAATGTATCCAGGGGCTATGGAAGTCAAATCGGGGTAACATTTTCCGATTTTGCCCCTCTGTCATTCATGGAGGGAAGGTGGTACAGACAAGCTGGAGGTCTCCTCTTGGAGCCCAAGTCCCCTTCTACCATCCCTGCAAGTCTGGGATCCCTACCTTGAAAGGGGGCCGCTGGGCTGAACTTCCATGATTCAGGGGGACTTTGTGCAAAATGTATCCAGGGGTTATGGAAGTCAAATCGGGTAACATTTTCCGATTTTGCCCCTCTGCCATTCATGGAGGGAAGATGATACAAACAAGCTGGAGGTCTCCTCTTGGAGCCCAAGTCCCCCTCTACCATCCCTGCAAGTCTGGGATCCCTAGCTTGAAAGGGGGCCGCTGGGCTGAACTTCCATGATTCAGGGGGACTTTGTGCAAAATGTATCCGGGGGCTATGGAAGTCAAATCGGGTAACATTTTCCGATTTTGCCCCGCCGGGCTGAACTTCCATAAGTATGTCCGTTTGGCCGTTTTGAGAAAGAGAACCAGCTATGAGATCAAACCTGGCTGTCTCTTACCGACAGCAGTTCCAGAGCCTGGGCAGGACGGCTCGACACCCCTGGGTCTCAGCGGCATGTGACACGAAAGGGGGCCCCCCTTTCCAACACCTCCCGGAAGAAGGTAGAGAGACCCTGGGGGGTGGACAGGGTGATTTGATCCCACCATCAGTTCCATGACATCCGAGGTGTCGGCTGGGAGGCAAGACTTCCACAGGTTCAGGGGGGATTTTTGGAAATGTCTGCCCAGGAAAGGAGCACCGTAGGCGGGTAAGAATTTCTGATTTCCCCCCTCTGCCATTCCCAGAGGGAAGGTGGTACAGACAAGCTGGAGGTCTCCTCTCGGAGCCCAAGTCCCCTTCTACCATCCCTGCAAGTCTGGGATCCCTAGCTCCAAGGGAAGCCGCCGGGCTGAACTTCCATGATTCAGGGGGACTTTGTGCAAAATGTATCCAGGGGCTATGGAAGTCAAATCGGGTAACATTTTCCGATTTTGCCCCTCTGCCATTCATGGAGGGAAGATGGTACAGACAAGCTGGAGGTCTCCTCTTGGAGCCCAAGTCCCCTTCTACCATCCCTGCAAGTCTGGGATCCCTAGCTTGAAAGAAGGGCTCTGGGCTGAACTTCCATGATTCAGGGGGACTTTGTGCAAAATGTATCCAGGGGCTATGGAAGTCAAATCGGGTAACATTTTCCGATTTTGCCCCTCTGCCATTCATGGAGGGAAGATGGTACAGACAAGCTGGAGGTCTCCTCTTGGAGCCCAAGTCCCCTTCTACCATCCCTGCAAGTCTGGGATCCCTAGCTTGAAAGGAAGCCCTGGGCTGAACTTCCATGATTCAGGGGGACTTTGTGCAAAATGTATCCAGGGGCTATGGAAGTCAAATCGGGTAACATTTTCCGATTTTGCCCCTCTGCCATCATGGAGGGAAGATGGTACAGACAAGCTGGAGGTCTCCTCTTGGAGCCCAAGTCCCCTTCTACCATCCCTGCAAGTCTGGGATCCCTACCTTGAAAGGGGGCCGCTGGGCTGAACTTCCATGATTCAGGGGGACTTTGTGCAAAATGTATCCAGGGGCTATGGAAGTCAAATCGGGTAACATTTTCCGATTTTGCCCCTCTGCCATTCATGGAGGGAGGTGGTACAGACAAGCTGGAGGTCTCCTCTTGGAGCCCAAGTCCCCTTCTACCATCCCTGCAAGTCTGGGATCCCTACCTTGAAAGAAGGGCTCTGGGCTGAACTTCCATGATTCAGGGGGACTTTGTGCAAAATGTATCCGGGGGCTATGGAAGTCAAATCGGGTAACATTTTCCGATTTTGCCCCGCCGGGCTGAACTTCCATAAGTATGTCCGTTTGGCCGTTTTGAGAAAGAGAACCAGCTATGAGATCAAACCTGGCTGTCTCTTACCGACAGCAGTTCCAGAGGCTGGGCATGACGGCTCGAGACCCCTGGGTCTCAGCGTCATGTGACACGAAAGGGGGCCCCCCTTTCCAACACCTCCCGGAAGAAGGTAGAGAGACCCTGGGGGGTGGACAGGGTGATTTGATCCCACCATCAGTTCCATGACATCCGAGGTGTCGGCTGGGAGGCAAGACTTCCACAGGTTCAGGGGGGATTTTTGGAATGTCTGCCCAGGAAAGGAGCACCGTAGGCGGGTAAGAATTTCTGATTTCCCCCCTCTGCCATTCCCAGAGGGAAGGTGGTACAGACAAGCTGGAGGTCTCCTCTGGAGCCCAAGTCCCCTTCTACCATCCCTGCAAGTCTGGGATCCCTAGCTCCAAGGGAAGCCGCCGGGCTGAACTTCCATGGATGAGGGGGACTTTGTGAAAAATGTATCCAGGGGTTATGGAAGTCAAATCGGGTAACATTTTCCGATTTTGCCCCTCTGCCATTCATGGAGGGAAGGTGGTACAGACAAGCTGGAGGTCTCCTCTTGGAGCCCAAGTCCCCTTCTACCATCCCTGCAAGTCTGGGATCCCTACCTTGAAAGGGGGCCGCTGGGCTGAACTTCCATGATTCAGGGGGACTTTGTGCAAAATGTATCCGGGGGCTATGGAAGTCAAATCGGGTAACATTTTCCGATTTTGCCCCGCCGGGCTGAACTTCCATAAGTATGTCCGTTTGGCCGTTTTGAGAAAGAGAACCAGCTATGAGATCAAACCTGGCTGTCTCTTACCGACAGCAGTTCCAGAGCCTGGGCAGGACGGCTCGACACCCCTGGGTCTCAGCGGCATGTGACACGAAAGGGGGCCCCCCTTTCCAACACCTCCCGGAAGAAGGTAGAGAGACCCTGGGGGTGGACAGGGTGATTTGATCCCACCATCAGTTCCATGACATCCGAGGTGTCGGCTGGGAGGCAAGACTTCCACAGGTTCAGGGGGGATTTTTGGAAATGTCTGCCCAGGAAAGGAGCACCGTAGGCGGGTAAGAATTTCTGATTTCCCCCCTCTGCCATTCATGGAGGGAAGATGGTACAGACAAGCTGGAGGTCTCCTCTTGGAGCCCAAGTCCCCTTCTACCATCCCTGCAAGTCTGGGATCCCTACCTTGAAAGGGGGCCGCTGGGCTGAACTTCCATGATTCAGGGGGACTTTGTGCAAAATGTATCCGGGGGTTATGGAAGTCAAATCGGGGTAACATTTCCGGTTTTGCCCCGCCGGGCTGAACTTCCATAAGTATGTCCGTTTGGGCCGTTTTGTGAAAGAGAACCAGCTATGAGATCAAACCTGGCTGTCTCTTACCGACAGCAGTTCCAGAGCCTGGGCAGGACGGCTCGACACCCCTGGGTCTCAGCGTCATGTGACACGAAAGGGGGCCCCCCTTTCCAACACCTCCCGGAAGAAGGTAGAGAGACCCTGGGGGGTGGACAGGGTGATTTGATCCCACCATCAGTTCCATGACATCCGAGGTGTCGGCTGGGAGGCAAGACTTCCACAGGTTCAGGGGGGATTTTTGGAAATGTCTGCCCAGGAAAGGAGCACCGTAGGCGGGTAAGAATTTCTGATTTCCCCCCTCTGCCATTCCAGGAGGGAAGGTGGTACAGACAAGCTGGAGGTCTCCTCTGGGAGCCCAAGTCCCCTTCTACCATCCCTGCAAGTCTTGGATCCCTAGCTTGAAAGAAAGGCTCTGGGCTGAACTTCCATGATTCAGGGGGACTTTGTGCAAAATGTATCCAGGGGCTATGGAAGTCAAATCGGGTAACATTTTCCGATTTTGCCCCTCTGCCATTCATGGAGGGAAGATGGTACAGACAAGCTGGGGGTGTCCTCTTGGAGCCCAAGTCCCCTTCTACCATCCCTGCAAGTCTGGGATCCCTACCTTGAAAGGAAGCCGCTGGGCTGAACTTCCATGATTCAGGGGGACTTTGTGCAAAATGTATCCAGGGGCTATGGAAGTCAAATCGGGTAACATTTTCCGATTTTGCCCCTCTGCCATTCATGGAGGGAAGATGGTACAGACAAGCTGGAGGTCTCCTCTTGGAGCCCAAGTCCCCTTCTACCATCCCTGCAAGTCTGGGATCCCTACCTTGAAAGAAGGGCGCTGGGCTGAACTTCCATGATTCAGGGGGACTTTGTGCAAAATGTATCCAGGGGCTATGGAAGTCAAATCGGGTAACATTTCCGATTTTGCCCCGCCGGGCTGAACTTCCATAAGTATGTCCGTTTGGCCGTTTTGAGAAAGAGAACCAGCTATGAGATCAAACCTGGCTGTCTCTTACCGACAGCAGTTCCAGAGGCCTGGGCAGGACGGCGCGAGACCCCTGGGTCTCAGCGTCATGTGACACGAAAGGGGGCCCCCCTTTCCAACACCTCCCGGAAGAAGGTAGAGAGACCCTGGGGGGTGGACAGGGTGATTTGATCCCACCATCAGTTCCATGACATCCGAGGTGTCGGCTGGGAGGCAAGACTTCCACAGGTTCAGGGGGGATTTTTGGAAATGTCTGCCCAGGAAAGGAGCACCGTAGGCGGGTAAGAATTTCTGATTTCCCCCCTCTGCCATTCATGGAGGGAAGATGGTACAGACAAGCTGGAGGTCTCCTCTTGGAGCCCAAGTCCCCTTCTACCATCCCTGCAAGTCTGGGATCCCTACCTTGAAAGGGGGCCGCCGGGCTGAACTTCCATGATTCAGGGGGACTTTGTGCAAAATGTATCCAGGGGCTATGGAAGTCAAATCGGGTAACATTTTCAGATTTTGCCCCGCCGGGCTGAACTTCCATAAGTATGTCGGTTTGGCCGTTTTGAGAAAGAGAACCAGCTATGAGATCAAACCTGGCTGTCTCTTACCGACAGCAGTTCCAGAGCCTGGGCAGGACAGCTCGACACCCCTGGGTCTCAGCGGCATGTGACACGAAAGGGGGCCCCCCTTTCCAACACCTCCCGGAAGAAGGTAGAGAGACCCTGGGGGGTGTGCAGGGTGTTTTGATCCCACCATCAGTTCCATGACCTCCGAGGTGTCGGCTGGGAGGCAAGACTTCCACAGGTTCAGGGGGGATTTTTGGAAATGTCTGCCCAGGAAAGGAGCACCGTAGGCGGGTAAGAATTTCTGATTTCCCCCCTCTGCCATTCCCGGAGGGAAGGTGGTACAGACAAGCTGGAGGTCTCCTCTTGGACCCCAAGTCCCCTTCTACCATCCCTGCAAGTCTTGGATCCCTAGCTTGAAAGAAGGCCTCTGGGCTGAACTTCCATGATTCAGGGGGACTTTGTGCAAAATGTATCCGGGGGCTATGGAAGTCAAATCGGGTAACATTTTCCGATTTTGCCCCGCCGGGCTGAACTTCCATAAGTATGTCCGTTTGGCCGTTTTGAGAAAGAGAACCAGCTATGAGATCAAACCTGGCTGTCTCTTACCGACAGCAGTTCCAGAGGCTGGGCAGGACGGCTCGAGACCCCTGGGTCTCAGCGGCATGTGAGACGAAAGGGGGCCCCCCTTTCCAACACCTCCCGGAAGAAGGTAGAAAACCCTGGGGGGTGTGCAGGGTGTTTTGATCCCACCATCAGTTCCATGACATCCGAGGTGTCGGCTGGGAGGCAAGACTTCCACAGGTTCAGGGGGGATTTTTGGAAATGTCTGCCCAGGAAAGGAGCACCGTAGGCGGGTAAGAATTTCTGATTTCCCCCCCTCTGCCATTCCCGGAGGGAAGGTGGTACAGACAAGCTGGAGGTCTCCTCTCGGAGCCCAAGTCCCCCTCTACCATCCCTGCAAGTCTCGGCTCCCTAGCCCCGAAGGGGGGCCGAGAAGAAGGTAGAGAGGCTCCAGGGGGTGAACAGTGTGTTCACGTCCCACCAGCAGTTCCAGGGGCCTGGGTAGGAGTCCCCCACTCCTCCCCCTGTCTTCTCCACCCTCAGATCCTGTTGTCTGTGCGAACCTCCTCCACCCACCCTAGATCGATTTGGCATGTCGCGACCCGGCGGGTAGGGACCCTCGCTCGGCCGGACTTTGGAGTCCGTGCCGGCATACGGCGAGCGTGTCCCCTCTCCCTTCTAGCCCGGGTTCGACGCTGTGTGTGGCGGCGCTCTGAGCACAAGTCCCCCTCTACAAGCCTTCAAGTCGCGGTTTCCTAGAGAAGAAGGTAGAGAGGCTTCAGGGGGGGTGAACTGTGTGGTCACATCCCACCAGCAGTTCCAGGGGCCTGGGTAGGAGTCGCCCACTCCTCCCGCTGGCACAGAGAACCGTGTGGACTTTGTCATTTTTCTTGGAGAGAGAGAGAGGACCATGACAAGGGGATGGAGTCGAGGGGCGCATCCCGCCAGCAGTTCCAGGGGCCCGGGCAGGAGTCCCCCACCCCGGCCCTTTCTCCGCCAAAAGTGTAAGGGGGACTTGCTATTCGGAAGCGGGCGACCGTGGAGAGTAAACCCGGTGGGGTTGCCCCCCCCCCCACCCCCGGCAGTCCCATGGGGCCCGGGCACGAGACCCCCTCTCCTCCCGCCGGCAAGAGAAGGTAGAAAGATGGACTTTGTTGGTTTGAGCGAGAGAACCAGCTATGAGATCGAACCTGGCCGTCGCATACCGACAGCAGTTCCAGAGCCTGGGCATGACGGCTCGACACCCCTGGGTCTCAGCGTCATGTGACACGAAAGGGGGCCCCCCTTTCCAACACCTCCCGGAAGAAGGTAGAGAGGCCCAGGGGAGCGAACTGGGTGGGCGCATCCCACCGGCAGTTCGAGGGGCCTGGGCAGGAGTCGCACACTCCTCCCGCCGGCAAGAGAAGGTAGAAAGATGGACTTTGTTGGTTTGAGCGAGAGAACCAGCTATGAGATCGAACCTGGCCGTCGCATACCGACAGCAGTTCCAGAGCCTGGGCATGACGGCTCGACACCCCTGGGTCTCAGCGTCATGTGACACGAAAGGGGGCCCCCCTTTCCAACACCTCCCGGAAGAAGGTAGAGAGGCCCAGGGGAGCGAACTGGGTGGGCGCATCCCACCGGCAGTTCGAGGGGCCTGGGCAGGAGTCGCACACTCCTCCCGCCGGCAAGAGAAGGTAGAAAGATGGACTTTGTTGGTTTGAGCGAGAGAACCAGCTATGAGATCGAACCTGGCCGTCGCATACCGACAGCAGTTCCAGAGGCCTGGGCAGGACGGCTCGACACCCCTGGGTCTCAGCGTCATGTGACACGAGAGGGGGCCCCCCTTTCCAACACCTCCCGGAAGAAGGTAGAGAGGCCCAGGGGAGCGAACTGGGTGGGCGCATCCCACCGGCAGTTCGAGGGGCCTGGGCAGGAGTCGCACACTCCTCCCGCCGGCAAGAGAAGGTAGAAAGATGGACTTTGTTGGTTTGAGCGAGAGAACCAGCTATGAGATCAAACCTGGTCGTCGCATACCGACAGCAGTTCCAGAGCCTGGGCAGGACGGCTCGACACCCCTGGGTCTCAGCGTCATGTGACACGAGAGGGGGGGCCCCCCTTTCCAACACCTCCCGGAAGAAGGTAGAGAGGCCCAGGGGAGCGAACTGGGTGGGCGCATCCCACCGGCAGTTCGAGGGGCCCTGGGCAGGAGTCGCACACTCCTCCCCGCCGGCAAGAGAAGGTAGAAAGATGGACTTTGTTGGTTTGAGCGAGAGAACCAGCTATGAGATCAAACCTGGTCGTCGCATACCGACAGCAGTTCCAGAGCCTGGGCAGGACGGCTCGACACCCCTGGGACTCAGCGTCATGTGACACGAGAGGGGGCCCCCCCTTTCCAACACCTCCCGGAAGAAGGTAGAGAGGCCCAGGGGAGCGAACTGGGTGGGCGCATCCCACCGGCAGTTCGAGGGGCCTGGGCAGGAGTCGCACACTCCTCCCGCCGGCAAGAGAAGGTAGAAAGATGGACTTTGTTGGTTTGAGCGAGAGAACCAGCTATGAGATCAAACCTGGTCGTCGCATACCGACAGCAGTTCCAGAGCCTGGGCAGGACGGCTCGACACCCCTGGGTCTCAGCGTCATGTGACACGAGAGGGGGCCCCCCCTTTCCAACACCTCCCGGAAGAAGGTAGAGAGGCCCAGGGGAGCGAACTGGGTGGGCGCATCCCACCGGCAGTTCGAGGGGCCTGGGCAGGAGTCGCACACTCCTCCCGCCGGCAAGAGAAGGTAGAAAGATGGACTTTGTTGGTTTGAGCGAGAGAACCAGCTATGAGATCAAACCTGGTCGTCGCATACCGACAGCAGTTCCAGAGCCTGGGCAGGACGGCTCGACACCCCTGGGACTCAGCGTCATGTGACACGAGAGGGGGCCCCCCTTTCCAACACCTCCCGGAAGAAGGTAGAGAGGCCCAGGGGAGCGAACTGGGTGGGCGCATCCCACCGGCAGTTCGAGGGGCCTGGGCAGGAGTCGCACACTCCTCCCGCCGGCAAGAGAAGGTAGAAAGATGACTTTGTTGGTTTGAGCGAGAGAACCAGCTATGAGATCAACCTGGTCGTCGCATTACCGACAGCAGGTTCCAGAGCTGGGCAGGACGGCTCGACACCCCTGGGTCTCAGCGTCATGTGACACGAGAGGGGGCCCCCCTTTCCAACACCTCCCGGAAGAAGGTAGAGAGGCCCAGGGGAGCGAAACTGGGTGGGCGCATCCCACCGGCAGTTTCGAGGGGCCTGGGCAGGAGTCGCACACTCCTCCCGCGGCAAGAGAAGGTAGAAAGATGGACTTTGTTGAGTCTTGAGCGAGAGAACCAGCTATGAGATCAAACCTGGTCGTCTCATACCGACAGCAGTTCCAGAGGCTGGGCAGGACGGCTCGGACACCCTGGGTCTCAGCGTCATGTGACACGAAGGGGGCCCCCCCTTTCCAACACCTCCGGAAGAAGGTAGAGAGGCCCAGGGGAGCGAACTGGGTGGGCGCATCCCACCGGCAGTTCGAGGGGCCTGGGCAGGAGTCGCACACTCCTCCCGCCGGCAAGAGAAGGTAGAAAGATGGACTTTGTTGGTTTGAGCGAGAGAACCAGCTATGAGATCAAACCTGGTCGTCGCATACCGACAGCAGTTCCAGAGCCTGGGCAGGACGGCTCGACACCCCTGGGTCTCAGCGTCATGTGACACGAGAGGGGGCCCCCCTTTCCAACACCTGGTGGAAGAAGGTAGAGAGGCTCCGGGGGGTGAACTGCTTGGGTGCACCTCACCAGCAGTACCAGGGGCCTGGGCAGGAGTCCCCCACTGCTCCTGCTGACAGAGAAGGGCTGTCTTTCTCGTTTTGAGAGATATGACCGTAAATGAGAATGAATCTGACTGTTGCACCCGCTATCAGTTCCAGGGGTTCGGGGAGGAGCCCCCACTTCTCCCGCTGAAAAAGAGAAGGGTCGGACTATATTGTTTTGAGAAAGAGCGGACCGTGAATGAGGGTGCACTGAGAAGGTGCACCCAACATGATGTTCCAGTGGCTGGGCATTTCGAGTCCCCATTTCCCCTTTCAAGGGGATGGGGTGTCATGGCAGGGGAGTCAAGTCTCCCATACCTTGCGGAAGAAGGTAGCGAAGTCCTAAGGGGTGAACTGCGTGGTCGTACCCCACTATCAGTTCCATGGCCTTGTATGGTTCAGACATCTCTCCTATGGTGCACCGGGCTCCCTTGCCAAGGAGTAGTTCCATGGAAGCAGTAGAGAGAAGGAGGTACATGCCGTTGGTTCACTCGAAGGCAGACAAGTGTCAGCGGATATCTGCCAAGCCGTCAGCCCTGCAGCTGCCATTACACGGGCTGTCAGCAGTTAATCTTGCCCGAGACTTCAGACCCTAAAAGATATTCCCTAATCACTACCTAACACTAACTAGCTAAATGATAGAATAATTCAAAATTTCTGGATCAATAGAATAGCACAGCACAAAACAAGCAGCTCCTATCTCTCCAATAACTAAACCCACAAAATGGATACCGGGGAGTGCCTCGATTTATATAGTGAGAGGTAGACTACTTTCCTATTGGTTGCTAGGGATGTTGCTAAGCTGTGACAATGCCTTCCCATTGGCTATAAGCAAAATAGGGAGGGGTGAACAATAACCTCACATGGAAAACAAGGAAAAAAAAAATGCGAATAGGCAGTCACGAATAATTCGCAATAATATACAATTCGCAGAAGCAGAATCCATAGTCGAATGGCCTTATAGGAATAGATTTATGCGAATTTTTGAAATGTCCGCTTTTTTTCGCATTACAGGAACCGTTGTAAAATAGGCTACATTAAATGGTATTTCAAGGGTCAATCAGTAAGTACACGATAGGATGTCTGGTAATATTTAGGTGCCCATTATTCTCTCAATAAAGGCTATATGTGAAATACTCAATAACACTAGTTTAGGCGGGCGGGAAAAACATAACACGAAAAGTATTTTTTTGCGAATGTTATGGCAGCGGATTTTCGCATACAATATAATATATTGAAAGTGTTACAATTAAATGAGTAAGGATCCTGAACGGTTTTGGACATGTCAAGTAACTTCTGGGCTAGATTGCTTGTCATGGAACATAATTTAGGATTGGCGAAAAACCGTATTTACAATATGCGAGTAGATCGGATCGCATACAAGCTGTAAGGAAAAAAACAGCTAACAGTGGTTGGGATATTATATGCGAAAATTCGCTAACATTAAATGCGTAAAACAATTCGGTTCGTGTAATGGTAACTAACCATTACGCGAACAGAATTTTTTTGCGCATTTAATGTTAGCGAAATTTCGCATGTAATATAAGAAAGTTAAAATTAAATGAGTAACTGAACGCTTTTGACATGATTGTCAAGTGAATTCTCAGCACGGTTGCTAGTCATGGAACATAACCTAGCCTTTGCGAAAAAAAAAAAGTCTTTAGAACATGCGATCCGCACACAAGCTTTAAGCATTAGCAATAAGCATAGTAATACTTGACTGATGGAATGACTCGAAATTTTTCGAAAATAGTGCTATATAAGAAAATCTAGAATATAGCACTATATTCGAAAACTACGGAATTCCGCATTTTTCAAATATAGTGGCATATTCTGGATTTTCGTATATAGCACTATTTTCGTAAATTTACGAGTTATTTCATGAGTCAAGTATATGCTTATTGCTATGCTGCTAATGCATTGATTGCATATATATTATATGCGAAAATATTAAATGCGTAAAAAAATTCTGTTCGTGTAATGGTTAGATGGCTCTTTCCAAGTTGTGAAGAGCCATCTAACCATTACACGAACAGAATTTTTTTACGCAATTAATATTTTCGCATATAATATATATGCATTAGCATAGCAATAAGCAGCATATACTTGTCCTTGACTGATGAAATGACTCGAAATTTTTCGAAAATATTACTATATACGAAAATCAAGAATATAGCACTATATTCGAAAAATACGGCATTCCGTATTTTTCGAATATAGTGCTATATTCTTGATTTTCGTATATAGCATTTTTTTAGAAAAATTTCGAGTCATTTCATCAGTCAAGTATTACTATGCTTATTGCTAATGCTTAAAGCTTGTGTGCGGATCGCATGTTGTAAAGACGTTTTTTTTTCGCAAAGGCTAGCAACCGTGCCGAGAATTCACTTGACATGTCAGAAGCGTTCAGTTACTCATATGGTTTTGACTTTCTTATATTTTATGCGAAAATTCGCTAACATTAAATGCGCAAAAAAAATTCTGTTCGTGTAATGGTTAGCTGGCTCATCCAAACTACTGTTAGTTAGCTGCTTTTGCTTACAGCTTGTGTGGAATTTATAAATATGTGAGTTGTTCTAATGCATTGGGACTAATCAATTATATTTCTATTGTTTTATTAGCTTAAAAGGAAACGAAATTTCGTTTTAACGAATATAGAGGCAAATATTCTAATTGTTCGCGAATTCTCGAAGTTACGATATTCGCAATAAAATTCGCAAAACGGATATTCGCGCTCAACACTAATTGTGACACCCTGTATGAATGGTGTGCACACAGTTATAGTTCTTTCCTGGGAGCTCTTGATGTGTGGTGGATTGTCTGCTCCAGCTCTGCTCAAGATAAGTCCTCTTCGTTATTTCCCTTTGTGTGTTTTATCTAGGCCTCTAGGGGGGGATGCTTGCTTCCTCCTGGTTTGAAGAAGCAGGTTGCCTCTTCCCTTTTCCCTGCTGCTTAGGGTTTGCCCATGGTGTTTAGGTTTAGGCACGAGGGCATGTGCATATCCACAATAAGTGTATGCACAAGGGCACAGCAGTCTAGGGAAAGCTTTTAGGGATCGCTAGGAGGTAACCCTTTTCTCCCTAGCTTTTGGGCCTAGTCGTTTGTTCTGTTTGTTTTCCTGTGTTTGGTTATTTCCCCGCTTACCTACCTATCGTGACACTTCTCCTGTGTTACCTTCTGGCCAATCCCCTGTCGAAGGTGCAGGCCCGGATGCCTCCCGCCCTGCACCTGAACCTTCGCAAGCACCATCAGCGACCACATCTACTTCCGTGTCCCAGCGCAGCGTCCAAATGTCCTTACCCCAGGCCTTTGAACGCAAGCACAAATAGCCAGCCAGCCAGCCAGCCACCCACCCACCCACAGGCCATAGCACTAAATGTGCAGCTTTCCAAATTATTGGCCCTGGAAATGTTGCCATTTAGGCTTGTGGACACTGAGGCCTTCCGCAGCCTGATGTCCGCTGGCATCCTGCGTTACGCAGTCCCCAGCCGCCACTAGGTTTTCAAGGTGTGCCGTGCCCGCCTTACACCAACATGTGTCCCGTAACATCACACGTGCCCTGACCAACGCAGTTACTGGGAAGGTCCACTTAACTAGTGTTGAGCGCGAATATTCGAATTACGAATATTTATCGGGAATATTGCAACTTCAAGAATTCACAAATATTTTTAATATAGTGCCTTATATTCGTTATATCGAAAATTCGTAATTTTTTTCCATCTGAAAACATGATATCAGATGGAAAAAAAATTACGAATATTCTAAAAAACGAATATATAGCACTATATTGAATATAATGCTATATATTAGTTTTTTTAGAATATTCGTAATTTTTTTTCTTCATCTGAAGTCATGATTCCTCCCTGCTTAAGTTGCTTGTGGGCCAATGACTCATTGGCCCACAAGAAGCAGGGAGGAATCATGTTTTCAGATGGAGAAAAATGACAAATATTCTAAAAATGAATATATAGCACTATATTCTATAGTGCTATATATTCGTTTTTTAGAATATTCGTCATTTTTTTTCCATCAGAAGTAGGGTTGAGCGAACCTGAACTGTAAAGTTCAGGTTCATACCGAACTTTAGGATTTTTGGACCCTGGACCCAAACCCTAACATTTCAGTAAAAGTTTGGGTTCGTCGATTTCTTAGCGCTTTTGATAGTCTGCATAGCAGCCAATCAACAAGCGTTTACCTGTCTGACTTTAGAAGCCATCACAGCCATGCCTACTAATGGCATGGCTGGGATTGACCAGTGCAGCATGTGACCCAGCCTCTATATAAGCTTGGGTCACGTAGTGCTGCACGTCACTCTGCTGTTACTAGTGTAGGGAGAGGATGCTGCTGGTGATTTCAGGAGAGAATAGGAGAGAATCTGTGATCAGAACTCGAATCTATATCAGCGATATACATACATTTAATTGTGTGGGTGCAGTGCACAACTTTTTACCCTGCCCTGAGCCCAGTGACCATTTTATGCAAGCTCAGTGCACCAGCACTGCATCTGAGCTTTTGTGACATTCAAATCCAAGCTTGAAATACTGCACTAATAATCGGGTTTTAAAAAAAAAAATCACCCTTTTTGGCAATATACAACATCTGGTGCATTTGCAGGATTAGTCAGTGTGCAATTTAAGCTACAGTGTCACGAGTTGGAGGTCCCAGGAGAGACCACCGCGTCGTCATGCAATTAACAAACGGAAATCAGGTACAGACACATAAGAGTTTATTGCACAAACAAAACAGGGAAGGCAGCACAGACAAAACAAGAGCTCTATGTACCGTCAGCACAGTGGGAGAAAACCCCCACTGCGCCACTGTCTAGTAATACTCCAGAGGGCGTGACTAAGCAACTCCTGGTATTCACTAGAGCCCTAGATGGTAGGGTTAGACTTTGCCGCAGGAAGTTACCAGGGTCCACTCTGGAGCGTGAACTAGACAGTGACAGCAGGAACAAATGGACAACAGGTACCAGAAGGTACCGACGGCACATAGGCAAACATAACAGACAGGCAAATACAAAACAGCGCAACTAATAATACAAGCAGGAGTTCATGCAAGGGAGCAGAGTGGCAATGAGCAGAGAAGGACTTGCTCCACCAGTAGTAAACTGCATGGCCTTGCGCATGCCACTCTGCTGCAAAAGCTTGCTGAACAGAGACATAACATAACAAACATAACTGGCATAACAGATAACAAACACAGAAATGAGGACGGGAGAGAACGTAAATGAACAAGTAGGGAATCCCACAGAGCACAGGCAGACAGACA